>NW_023416572.1:0-75000 GCF_012460135.2 Molothrus ater | reverse complement strand
ACGCAGGCGCTGAAGCCACACACGGCTGTAAAACCGGGACACAGCTTTATGCAAATGTGAGGATGCTAATGAAGTGTTGTAATTGTGACTTTTGAAATGGAGCTGAAGGCTAAAGGAGACCGAGTGGGTTTTTGCCAGAGAGATCCCCCTCACTCCCAGCGCTGGATACACAAATCCCTGCTCTGTCTGACTGCAGAGTTTGATTTCCTCGCCCAGTTTGTCCCACTCCCCCTTTCCCTGCCCTCTCCTCCCCTCTCCCAGTCCCATTTATGGGATTTGGGGTCATTTATGGGATTGGGGTCATTTGGGGCATTTGGGGTCACTTGGGGGATTTGGGTTCTTTGTGTACCTTTGAGGTTATTTGGATTTTTTTGGGGGGATTATTCAGGGTAAATTAGGGATAATTTGGGGTAATTTTTCACATTGTTGGGTTTTTAGGGCCGTGTGTGTGTGTGGGGTAATTCAGCGCCAGTTCTGTGTGGGTTTGGGATCATTTTATGGGATTGGATGGGATTTAAATGGATTTTAATAGGAATTTAGTAGAATTTTAATGGGATTTATTGGGACTTAATAAAAATTTAATGGGATTTAATGGGATCTTAATGGGATTTTATGGACTTTTAATGGAATTTGATGGGATTTTAATGAAATTTTATGGGATTTTAATGAGATGTCATGGGATTTTAATGGAATTTAATAGGATTTTATTGGATTTTAATGGTGTTTAATGAGAATTTAGTGTAATTTAATGGGATTTTTATGGGATTTTAATGGGATTTGATGGGGGTTTCCCCCAGTCCACAGCTCCCTCCCACCTCAATTTGGGGGTCCCATCCCCCTCTTTCCTCCGCTCTCCCGCCCCTTCCCCATCGTTCCCCCAGTCCCCAATCCCCTCCCCCGTGCTTGGTTTTGGGGGTTCCAGGCCCCTCCTGCTCCCTTTGGGGGTCCCGACCCCCCTTTGGTTGAATTTGGGGCCCCCCCGCCCCCCTTCTCCCCGCGCCCCCCGCTCCCCCCGCGGCCGGGGGGGCTCCCAGCGCCCCCAGTGCCACCAGTGCGGCCCCAGCTGCCCCCGCACGCCCCATCCCCATCGCCGGGGTCACCGCCCCCCGCCCCAAATTCCGCTCCTGGGCACTGAGAGCCATCAGCGACAAACGCTCTGATTGGCTGAGAATGGCCCCGCGCAGTCGCTGATTGGCCAGCGCTGTGAGAGGCGCTGGGTTCTGCCCGGCACCCGATGAGTCACAGCCGAGCCGGGCGCTGATTCGCTGGAAATCGCCGGGCGGGGCCAGTGCGCCGAGTTTCTGCCCGGCAACAGGATCGTCATCAGCGCCCCGCGCTCTGATTGGCCAGGACCTGTTTCGGGCTGGGGACGGGAGGAACTGGGCACCCCCAGGAGCCCCTCGGGTTTGGGGCTTTCGATCCCCCCTCGGCCCTCGGGGCGGCCCTGGGGCCACCCCAACACCCCCAAAATGGGGAGGGTCCGCGGGGCCCTTTGAAACCCCCAGAAATGGGCGGGCAGCGGCAGGAGCCGCCCCAAAAAGGGATGGAAGGGTCCGGGCCGGGAATGGGGGAGGCTCTGGGGATGGCTCCGGCCCGGATCGGGGCGGGCTGGGATTGAGGGAGGCTCCGTTCAGCGGCCGGGGAGGGGCTGGGCCTGGGGAGGGCTCCGGGATTGTGGGGATGGGGCCGTTCCGGGACTGCGGCGGGGCCTCTCCCTGGGGTTGGGGTCCGGCATTGGCTCAGGGACCCTCCCCGTTCCTGTTCCGCTTCCCGATCCCGATCCCGATCCCGTTCCTGATCCCGATCCCGCCGCTGGCTCCAGGGAATGTCCCTGATCTCAACCCCGACCCCAAACCCGAGGTGAGGTCAAACATTGGGGTCAAACACCCCAAATCCTGGGGTCAACTCCCCCGGACCCCAAATCCTGGGGTTCAAACACTGAGGGGGCCAAACACCCCCAGACCCAAACTCTGCGATCTCAACCTCCCCCCCGCCCCCCAGCCCAAACCCCAAATTTTAGGCCTTAAACCCCCCAAATCCCAGATCCTGGGGTGTCAAACGCTCTGCAATTTGCAAATGTTGGGGTTAAATCCCCCTGACCCCAAATCCTGGGGTTTGAAACATTTGGGGTGTCCAACACCCCCCGTTCCCAAAGTCTGGGGTCAAACACCCCCAAATCCCAAATCCTGAGGTGTCAAACATCCCCAACCCCCAAAGTTTGGGGTCTAAAGCCCCAATCCCCACCTCCTGGGGTTTGAAATATCTGGGGTGTCCAACCCTCCTCATCCCCAAAGTTTGGGGTCAAAGTACCCACTCCCAAACTTTGGGGTCACATCCCCCCGATCCCAAAACCTGGGGTGTCAAATCCCCCTGATCCCCCCAACTTTGGGGTTAAATCCCCCCAAATCCTGGGATCAATCCCCCCAATTCCCGAACTTTGGGGCCAAAACCCCCTGGCCCCAAATCCTGGGGTTTGAAATTTCTGGGGTGTCCAACCGCCCTGATCCCAAAGTTTGGGGCTCAAACCCCCTGATCCCCAAATCCTGGGGAAAAAAGCTCCCAAACCCCAAATCCTGGGAACCAAAACCCCCAAATCCCAAACCCAGGGGTTTCAAACATCCCCAATTCCCAAAGTTTGGGGTCAAAAATCCCCAAACCCTGAGGTGTCAAAATCCCCATAACCCCAAATTTTAGGATCAACCCCACCCAACCCCCAAATTAGGATCAAACCCCCCAATTCCCAAAGTTTGGGGTCAGACACCCCCAAACCCCGAATTTTTGTATCACACCCCCCCCACCCCCAGTCTCAAAATTTGGGTTTATTTGGGGTTTATTTGGGGCAGCTCCAGGTGCAATGTCTGCAGAGAGACCCTGGGTACAATGCTGGGAAAAACCCCAGTAACCCCTCAGGAACCGCAAAATCCCTAGGGGCTGGGAAAGGGGATTTGGGGTGAAAGAAGAAGGATTTGGAATGCACAAAGAAGGATTTGGGATGGAGAGAGGGGATTTGGGTGGGAAGCTGGGTCCCTTTTTGGCACAGGAGATCTTCCTGGCGCTGCTCTGGGTGATGCTGAAGCCCTGCAGGGCCTCGCGGGCGGCGCCCGCCTGCACCTCGGGCTCCAACTGCACCCAGGCGATGTCGCGGGGCCCGGGCACCAGGGCAGCTCCTGAACCCCGGGAACCTGGGCTGGGAACAGGGCCAGGAGAGCCCCAGACACCCGGGAATGTTCCCCAGACACCCGGGAGTGTTCCCCAGGATCCTGGGAATGTTCCCCAGAAACCCAGGAATGTTCCCCAGAAACCCAGGAATGTTCCACAGACACCCGAAGCCTTCTCAGCTCCATTTCCATCCTGCGCCTTCTGGCCTCTTCTTCAGCTCTCCGGGCCTCTGCTCTCTGCTTCATGGCCGCCCTTCTGGGCCTGAGGCAGAGGAAGAAAGGCAGGAAGAGCAGCTCAGCAGCAGCCCAGTAGGGCCCCTGCTGCACGGCTGCCCAGAGCAGGGGTCCCCAGGCAGGCTCAGGTGGCTCTGGGGTAGCCTGCTCCAGGCCCTCTTTGCCCAGCTCTGCATCCTCATCCCAACTGATCACCACGGGCCGTGGGAAGTGGAAGAGGAGCAGCACCAGCAGGGCAGGGACTGATTTGGACACCATGGTCTGCAGGAGGAGAGAGGCAATTTGTGTTGCTTTGCACAAGAGTTGCAAACCCGTGTGTTATTAGGGAATGGCTGCTCCTGCTGTGCCAGAGCGCTCGAGCAGGGGTGAGAATCTGGTGTCAAAGGGCATTCATGTGCTCCATGTTGCGTGGGGCACCCGTGTGCAGGAATAGAGAACACCTTCCCTCAGATGGGATCTGCTGTGGCAAGGCCCCTCTGGTTTTCTCCTCCACGCAGCAGTTTGCATGCAGAATGTGGGCAGATGTAACTTGGAGGTCCTCCTGCTCAGCCTTGGGTTCCCCTTGCAGAGCCTCAGCCCCTGCGTTCTGTCAGGGCCCCTGGGCAGGTGGGATATTCCCAGAGGAGAGGGGCCGGCTGTGTCCCCATTGCCCCTGTCCCTTATGTCCCTGTGCTCAGGAGGGCACAGAGAGGATGGGGACTCCTGCCTGCCCCGTGTCCTGTCCGCCTGCCGGGCCTGTCCCAGGGCAGCCGGGCTGTGATTGCTGTGCTGTGTCCCCCTGTCCCTGCTGTCCCTGCTGTTCCTGCTGTCCCTGCTGTCATGGCCCACTGCAGGTTCCACACCTACACAGCCATGGTGGCTCCTGAGCTCTGCCGGGACCTAAGTGACAGTCTGAGTGGTGGCACTCCTGGTTTTCTTGCATTTGGCATCGCGCAGAGCAGAGGCTGGATCACAGCACCAAAGGAGCAGCTGCTGCAGGGGAGGAAAGGAGCCTCTGCATGGCCAAGGGCTGCTGTGGTGCCCCTGTGTCAGGAATTCCCCACAGCTGACACCTGAGTCCAACATGGACACTCACAGACACAGCGTTTGTTCAGGCATTGCCTTTATTGCATCTTGACAGGGACTGCAGCTGCCTGAGGGAAGTCACCCTCCCGAGACAGGAGGGCAGAGAGTGTAATTTAAATTAACCAATTGTGATTGTAGGCATTCATAGCAACAGTCTATATACTGTATATATGAATATTAAACAAGACACAAAATAATTATTGGATCATGAAGATTAAGCAATATTTGCTGGTTTAGATAAAAATGAAGTATACTTCACTTTTGGGTTAGCTGCAATAATTCTTGGTAACTTTGGTGAATTATAAGTTCTATGTAATATAAGGAAAAGTGCCATTATTTAATTCCTACTTATTATTAAAATATTTATGATCTCTTACAAGAGTATTAATCTACATTATAGTAATAAAAAGTTTGAAAAATGTTGCTAAAGACAATTATTTTAAAACAAAACATTTTAAATATCTCAAAACTATTTAAGAATCTGAATCAATCTCCAAACATTGGCCCGATGCCTTCAGATGGTGCTTTCCTCCGAGCAGATGCAAAGGCTCTGTATGGGAAAGGGTTAAAATCGATGCAGTTACTACAGATCCCGTGAGGAGAGAGAGGGCAGAGGGGCAGGGTGTGTCAGGAGCCCGGAGCCTGTGCCCCGGCGCAGGGCTGTGCTGGGCAGCAAGCGCAGCTCTGTGCGCCGGCTGCTCACAAAGATGTGCGGCTCGCCTTGGCCGGCCCAGAGAGCATCTCCAGCAGGAAGCTTTTCTTCACACAGCCACTGCCTGTGCTCCTCCAAAAGCCTGCCCTGCCTACCTTCAGCATCCTCTTTGTATCCCTATTCATTCCAATCAGCCTGGCCATTTGCTTTTCTATTTCTTTCATGGCCCGGCGCATTTGCTCCATGTCTTTGAATCTCTTCCTACGGAGCCGCCTTCTCCGCTCGCTTTCCACCTTCCTCCTTCTGGCCTTTTCCTCAGCTCTCTGGGCCGCTGCTCTCTGCCTCGTGGCTGCCCTTCTGCGCCTGAGCCACCAGCCCAAAGGCAGGAGCAGCGGCTGAGCAATTTGCCAGAGCAGGTGCAGGTAGCGCAAGGCAGCCAGGAGCCAGGGTCCCCAGCCAGGCTCAGCTGGCTCTGGGGGGCCGGTTTCATCTCCTCTGCACACTGCTGCCCATCCCCGTGAAATCTGTCCACCACGGAAAGTGGGAACAGGAAGATGAGCAGCACAAGCACAGCCAGGACTGCTCTGTCCGCCATGGTCTGCAGGAGGAGAGAGACAAGGCTTTCACTGGGGCTCCCAAGGGAGCTTGTGGGGGCTGAAGTGAGGCCCGGAGGCGCAGGGATGTGAGGGCAGAAGCAGAGGGCCCCGGGCAGCTGGCAGGCAGCAGGGCCTGTGCCAGTGGGCCAGCAGCAGCAGCCCCGTGCCCCGGCCAAGGCGCCGGCCCCAGGGGCTGGCCCTGGGTGCAGGGGGACAATGCAGGCCCGGGTGCGGCGCTTGTGGCCCGGCCCTGGCCCGGCCCAGCCCCGCCACGTGCGCACTCACCGCTTGCCCAGGCTGTGCTGGGCCAGCGTTACCTGCGGGGGCCTTTTCCAGCTGCCCCCATTGTGACATGCTGCCCCTGGTGTCACAGGGGCCAGAGGCATCACAGGCGGGCCAGCCCTGCCCTTGGTGCCCAGCCCAGCTCAGGGGCTCCCATAGGGCCCAGCAATGAAAGCCCCGGCAGGCAGCAAGTGCAGCCCCTCTGGGAGGGGATGGGCCCCAGGGGCTCCCTCCACAAAGCAGGCAGACGTCCCCACTGATAAGGTTCCAAATGGAAAAGATTATAATCCATTATGTTGAGTAGGATACATATTATCAACTATGAAAACACCTGAGGTGCTTATCCTAATGGGATTTGTTCTTCTGTGAGTGGGGTTGGGTGATGGTTGCTCAGGTTTTCTTGCTTGACTATTCCCTGATCCAGTCCATCCAAGACTTCTGTGAAATCTTCCCATTATCAGACAGCAGAAATGAAGAACTGCAGTGAAACCACTTCTAGTCCCCTTCAGATCAAGAAGGTGCAGGGGGATGGTTCTGGCAGAGAATTTGAGCTGCTCTGGACAGAGTTGCACTGCTGTGTTAGCAGGGACTGGCTGCTTGTGTTTTTCTTTGGATGAACAGAATCTTCCTTGTGTCCCCAGTGAACACATGGAGCTCACAGCAGCAGTGCCTCTTGCCTGTTCCCTGCCCAGCCAGACCTTCCAGCCCAGCTGAAATGCCCAGCGTGGCCTTTGAGCACAAAGGGATTGCAGAGCCAAAAGCATCTGTGTAGCCACCATGGTGTTCAGCGGCTGCTGCTCGGGGAAGGGCGCTGAGAGGAGGCCACTGCTGCTCTTGTCAGAGCGCTGCTGTGCAGGGATGTCCCTCACCCTGCTCAGTCCCACATCTGCCCATCTTTTGGCCTGGTCTGGGCTCAGGTGGATGCCATCTGCTCCCAGCAGACCCAGCTGCTCCACGGTAGATGCACAGGCATGGAATCCAAAACCTTGAGTATCCCCTGAGTAGCCAGGCATTCAGCTGTTCAGTTTGTCACGGCCCACATCAGGGGTTAGAACAAGATGGTTTTTCAGATCCCTTGTGACCCGAACCATTCCAGGCTTCTAGGATTTCTCCATGACTGACTTTGGTCCCCTCAAAAGACCTCCTCTCTCCTCTCTTCCCTCCACCTGTGGAGAACGCATTCTGATGCTGCTGCTGCTGTTGGGACAGGTTGGTGGATACTCTTCCTGCCATCCCATGGGTGTAAGCATGACTCCTCTCTGAAGTCTTTGTCCCTGAATCAGTGCCTTCAAATAACAGTTATCTCCCCTCCTTCCTTTTCCATTCAGCACTTGAGCAGACACAGCATTTCTCATCGTTTTCCACAGAACAGTACAGGTGCCAGTTCCCATCTTGTGGAGCCCTCTGCCATAAATCAGCCTGACAGGTTTATTCTCTACGTAATGGGAAATGATGACAAATGCAGCTGCATAATCACGTTAGTAACTCACCATAATGACTGCTTCTGGGCTGATTTATGGGTTTTGTCACATGTGAGCTTTCAGAACTTTAGAGGTTACATTTTTCACACTTTTTTGTTGGAATCTCAGTTTATCAGACTTTACTGCAGCATTAATCACTTGCAGTACAACCCTGGACTTCACAAATGTATCACATCAGCGTGAAAAAGGCAGAGAAAACAAGAACTGTTGTGAATTAATGAGCTGGGCAACACGTGTCTCACAACAGCGATGAAACAAACTGTGTTCTTCTTCAAGCCGCAACAGAAAGTCCCAAAGTCTGGTTATTTAATTTTTTTTTTCACAAAACACAAGCAGCAGCAAAGAACTGAAACAACACAGCCAGGCTTGAAACCTGAAAGATCTGCAAGGCTGAGTCTATCCTAGTTAATGGTGAAATGATGTGTGAATCTGTCCTAGATGTTCAAATGAAGAAGATTGAGTCCCAGTTATAATATGGCTTCTAAGCAAAACACTGGGATTATATAGGAGAAATGCACGTGTCATGAAACAACCAAGAAATCAGATAGACAGTTCCAAGCTCTGCTGTGAAGGTCTGGGAAATGTTCAGAGTTACCATCTATGGAGTTTGGTGCAGGATAAACTGGAACAAAAGGCCATCATTACCCAAATTGATTTCCTTTGGGTTGGTTTGTTGGTTTTTTGGTTTGTTTTTTCTTTTTTTTTTTAATTTTATGTCAGATAATGTTTTATAATACTCCAAGAAATATGTTGAAAAGGTCAGCATGATCCATCAGACACAAGCAGGGGGGCTGGGGTAGATGCAACATGTTCCTTGCACTGGAGGGTAGACAGAGGCAAGATCTGGTTTGGGGTCAATCACACCTGGATCAGGGAGGTGGCTGAAACCTGGGCTGGCCAAAGCCTTAGAATCACAAAATATCCTGGGCTGGAAAGGACCCCCAAGGATCACCAAGTCCAACTCCTGGCCCTGCAGAGGACACCTCCCCAAGAATCCCACGCTGTGCCTTGGCATGTGCTGGTGGGCAGGAGCACACAGCTGGCTGTGGCTTTGGGTGCATGGGTAAGATGAGATGGTGAGGAGCATCCCTGCTCCCTGAGCTCCTGGAGAGCTGCAGACACTGATCACTGGTAAGGACAGCACCAGGGCCATGGCCTGGGGCTGGTGATCTGGTGTCTCCTTTCTGCTGCTGCTTTCTGCTACAGATAACAGCCTGGTACCAAGGTCTTGTTGCTGAGGTGATAAACGGCTGGTGAGATTCCCTCCCTGCTCTTGTCTGCACGAGTTCTTATGCTCAGCACCAGGAAGGATTGGGCCAGAATGGAGGCATTTGGGGTCTCAGGGCTGAGGCTGAGACAGACAGGCAGGCAGAGCAGCTCCTCCTGGCTGATGCAAACATTAGCCCTGTGCTGGCCAGGCCAGTGATCCATAGCTATGGGTCCACAGTTATGGTGGTGGTGGGTATTCACTGGGAGAAGAGGAGGTGTAAAATGAAGCTTCTGAAGCTGCTTGGGATCCTGGAAGCTGCTCAGACCCCACTTGACCACAGTGGTTGTTTGGCCAGCTGAAGTGATGGAATTTATTGGGCTGTGCAGGGACAGTTTTCTGTGCAAACATGAAGGACTTTCAGGGGGGATGAAATACGGCCTCATAGTAGAAACAGCTGGGCTGAACACTCTTTATTCCAGCTATGAATCTTTGCTCTTAAGAGCAACAGATTCCACCTTTCATTAAACTGTTAGTTCCAGAGTGCCCAGGATGCGTCTGGCAAGTCACCTCTGGCAGGAAGAAGGCGGCTGCCAGGGGGCTGCTTGTGGCCTCTGACAGCCCCATTGCTCAGGGCTTGCCAGCGCCCCAGCCCCTCAGGCCCTGCCCCAGCGCGGCCAAGCTGCCCGGCAGCAGCGCCGCAGCCCCACAGCAGGTCCAGAGCAGCCCCATGCAGAGGCACCCAGGAGCCCTCAGCAAGGCAGCGCGCAGCAGACGGGCAGGAGGGCACGGATGGCGCTTCCTGCCTGGCACAGGGCTTGTGGCCATCTCCAGGCAGCGCTCTGGCAGGGATCCCCGCAGCTCCGGCCCCTGCCCAGCCGCTCTGTGGGCAGCACAAAGGCTTCAGCAGAACCACCAAAGGCCAAGGGCCTTCTGGCCATTTCCCCTTGCCCACTGCATGCCTGGGCAGCTGGCTGAGCACAAGCACCCTTTATCCCCTCTTCCCCTAGGCCCTGCGCACCCTGGGCAGCAAAAGAAAGATCCTGACAGTCTGTGTATTAGAACACAGTCTATAATTACATGGTAAAGGAAAAAAAAAAAAGAAAAGAACATTCTTGAAGTAAAAGAAAATTCCTCCTGAGTCAGGTGGCCCCAGCAAAAAGGGCTTCTGGGATCAGCTCTCCACAGAGCTGCGGCAGGGCAGGCAGCCGAGCAGTGACAGACGAGGCCGTGTCTTCCATGCCCTGCGCAGGTGATTTAGGAGCCACTGGAAGCTGGAGATGGGAGCCCGCTCTCCTGACTTGAGGATGCAGAGGGTTTGAATTGCCAGGCTTCCGACGGCGAGGCTGATGTCATTTGTTTTGTCTTCAAGGGCTGCAAGAGAGAGCAACAGAGCCACGGTCAGAGCCGGATGTGCGGGGAGCCGAGGAGAGCCCCAGCAAGGGCCATGCCAGCCGGCTCTTGCCATGGCCAGGAGGGAGCAGGGAGCAAGGCGATCGGGCCGAAGCTGCGGGCCAGCAATGGACCCCGTGGCCCTGAAAGCTCAGTGTGCTCTGGCCACGGGAGCAGAGCCCTCCGCAGCCGAGGCAGGGCTTGCAGCTCCCCCCCGGCAGCCCCCGCTGCCAGCCCGCTGCCCTCACTCACCAGTGCAGATCAGCTGCAGCTCTCGCTGCTGCCCCCTCAGGCGCCGCCCGGCCATGCCTGTGAACACAGAGCCTGTCACGGCGGCAGCGGCACAGCTCCCTGCCAGCGGCGCTGCCGGCGCTGTGGCCACACGGGCTGCTGGTCCGGCAGGGCTCAGCCCGGCCCTTGGCGCACGCTGCCGCCCCAGGGCACGGCTGCCAGAGGGCGGCAGCAGCAATGCCCAGCCCAGGCGGGGCTCCACGGCGCCGGGCCCGGCTGGCGCTGCCGGGGCAGCAGGCGGGGCCGGGGCCGAGCTGCGGCGGGCCGGGCCGGGGAGGGAGCGCGGGCTCGTGGCTCACCCATGAAGCTGATGGCCGCCTCTCGCAGGGGCTCCTGTGGGCTCTGCAGGTAGCGCAGGGCCCGGCGCAGGTGCTCGGCCACTCGGCTCCTGTCCTCTGCCAGCTGCAGAGAGCGGCAGGAGGGAAGGCTTGGCGCGGGCTCAGCCCCTGGGCCGGGCGCTGCCTGCGCCCAGCCCCGGCCTCCCCTGCCCGCACAGCCCTGAGGCGCGGCCAGCAGCCGCCGGCCAAGGGCTCCCGAGGGGAAGGGGCAGCGGGCCGGCTGCTGCCCGGGGAGCCGCGGTGCCGCCCCGCAGCCCCGCCGGGCCGGGGCTCCACGGGCACCCGGCTCGGGCCCTCGGGAGCCTGGAGAGGAGCCCGCGCAGCCTCTGGCTGCCGCAGCGGGCAGGGGCACAGCTGCCCGGCCCGCACACTGAGCGCCGCCCTCAGGGGCCTTCTCCAGCCTGAGCCTGGGCCTTGCAGGCCCTCCTTACCAAGCACTCGCTGAACTTCCACAGTTGCTGCTCCTTCACCAGCTTCTTGAGATCCCTCCTCTTCATCAACTTGACCGCACAAAGCAGCGCTTCCCGAGAAGCCTGGAGAGCAGCAGGGACGCGGAGATGGCCCCACAGCCCAGGGCACGGCACCCGCGTCCCCGTGCCATGGCCTGCAGGAGGCTGCGATCCAGCAGGCGCAGGGCAGGAGGCAGCCGAGCCCCCTGCCAGGGGAACAGCAGCAGCCCACGAGTCCTCACCTCTGCCACACGCTGATTCTCATCATGGCAGTGGAAGAAGAGTGGAAGCAAGCTCTGTTGCACAGGGCTTTCCAAAGGTTTTTCTCTCTCTTCCAAATACTCCATCATGTCTCGGAAGAGTTTGATGGAGAGCAGCTGGACCTGGCTATTATCCTGTAGGAAAAAAAAAAGAAAAACTACCTCAGCATTGGCTCCTGCAGGCCCCCCTGGGCACAGGGCTGAAAATGCACAGGGCACACAGTTTCCAGGCAGCATCCGGCGGCTGTGGCTGGGGGCACAGAGCCTTACGTGGTCAAAAAGTGGCAGGAGCGCCTCAGCCAGCTGCAGAGCAATGGGGGTTGACATCAGAATGTGTGATTTGTGCAGGAATAGAAAGCTGAGTGTGATGAGGGTCATGCCAGCTATCTCTGCATCATTGTCGCACAGTAGGTCCATGAGGCATTGGGTCAGGCTCCACATTCTTTCGGCCTGTGCGGAACACAAGTCTGTGAAAGGCCATCCTGCTGCCGCAGGGCCCAGAGGCCAAAGGCCTGTCCCGAAGCACGCGGGCAGCTGAAGCGGGAGGCAGGAGAGCTGGGAGCAGCTGCCCCAGCGCCCCAAGCCCAGGCCAGGCCAAGTGACTGCGTTCCCAGCGCAGCTTCAGCCACCGCCCCCTTCTCACCATTGAGGGATCATCAATGAGCTCCAGCAGGGCCCTGAGCGCCAGGCGACACCTCTCCCTGCACTCGCTCTGCAGGTACCTTGAAGAGACCTTCACAACACTGGCACCACATTCACTGGCATCCAGGCACTCGAGGAGCTGAAAGGCACAGGCCAGTGATGGGGGAGCCGGCTGGCAGGAGCCCGGAGCTGCACAGGGCTGGGCCCAGGCAGCAGCAGCAGCAGCAGCAGCAGCAGCAGCAGCAGCAGCAGCACAGGGCGCGGGCAGCGTCCCAGGCGGCTGCGGCTCCCAGAGGGCAGAGAGCTGGGAGGCAGCTCAGCCAGGCAGCGCTGCACACCCGGCTCACCTCCACAAGGAACGCCAGGCCGGGCAGATCCCAGTGTGGCTCCTGTGTGCTGAGCAGCCAGAGGAGGTGGAGTGCAATACTGGAACCCAACCCAAGACAAGCATGGCGCATCTCCCTAGGAGGGCGAAAAAGGGACCAGGAACCTGAGCAAATCTCTCCAAGGACAGGCTGGCAGAGCCTGCTGGTCTTTCACCACCGTCCTGCAAGGGGACCTGGGCCTTTTAGGAGGTGTCTCCTCCTGTGCTCTCTCCCCTCCCAGCCTTTTCCATTCTGCTTGGGGCGTCCCTCGGTGACAAGGCCCTGTGTCCCAGGGCCACGGGGACTGTGTGGGACAGCCCGGGCACAGGGCACAAATGCCGGGAGCAATAGGGAGAAGGGGAGTCTCACCTGGCCAGCAGACCCACGGCATAGTGGCGGGTGTCAGCACAGAGCAGCGTGTCCCAGCCACGCTTGCCTTCCACTGACACCACCACCTCCTTGTACTGCTTTCGGCAGAGCAGGGACTTCAGGGTCTGCACTGCAAACCTGTGTGCACAGCAAAGGCCAGGTCACCCTGGCAGCACTGGCTCCTTGGCAGGCCACGTGGCAGGGACAGGAGGACTGGCATGGAGCACCTGTTGGGGCTGGTGGCAAGGCCGTGCTCTTGCAGGCATTCCTTCCAAAAGGCATTGACCTCCTCTGGCATCTCTTCTGTGCTGAAGAACACTTGGAAGAGCAGATGCACAAATAGCTGGGGGAAATACGACGTCACTACACGTGGCACATGGGGCTCCTGGAGCATCTTCCACATCACCACGGTTGCCTGCAAGGGACAAAGCCCCCCGAGACAGCGCTCAGTGCCCAGGTGTCCCTGGGGCAGGGCCCGAGCAGGGCAGGGAGAGGCCCAGAGAGACCTTGGCAGCGGGAGCACGGGGCCAGGTGGGCTTGAGGCTGCCCCTGGGCCAGGTTTCAGGCCAGAGCCTGAGGCAGGGAGATGCAGTGGGGGAAGGAGGATGGAGAGCTGCTGGAGAGGCGGCCTTGTGGCCAGCAAAGGCCACTTGCAGAAACTCACAGCCAGGCCAAAGACACCTGTTTTGTCCCCATGGGAGGTGCACGTGCTGCGCTCTGGCCAGCTGCCCAGCACATCCAGGAGGATCAGCAGCACTGGCTCTGCAGTCCTGGACGAGCACATGATGGTCTTCCACATGGAGATGGCAGCTCTGAGGGGTTAGAGCTCTGTCTCAGGGGGGTCTCAGACACAGCACCGGGGCCTGGGCATCCCTAGGGGCCCGGGCTAACTGCTGGGTCTTCCTCTGCTCACTGGGCCTGGCCAGCAGCAGCCAGGCAGCCCAGCCCTGTGGGGACAGACCCCTGAGGGACGGCAAGGGAGCATGGCAGCAGGCTCGGGGGCTGACATGCCAGGGCTGGGAAAGGCAGCAGCCAGAGGGCCCTGGAACTCTCTGTTGCTCAGACACCTGGGCCAGGCGGTACAGGGTGATGGGCTGGGGAGGCCTGAGCCCTCTGTGCAGGTGGGGCCCATACCTGTCACAGGACGGGGCTGCAACAGGAGCGTCACCACTGCCTCACCCGGGTGTGCTCTGGTGAGATTCAGCAGGGCCTTGTCCAGCCTGTGCTGGGCAGAATCATTGGCCAGGAGCCATCGGTGAATGGACCTCACCATGGCGGGCACCTGGAGAAGGCACGGGGAGACTTGGAAAGCTGCCAGAGGGAGCGATGTCCCCAGGGTCCCCAGAGAAGTGCTTCCCTTGCCAGCGCGCTGCCATGGCTGCAAAGGCTCCCAGGGACCAGCAGGCATGGCTGGGGAAGCCACGGGACTCATGGAGGAGTTGAAGCCTGGCCCCAGGCTGCTCACTTGTTCTGGCCTGGCGACACCCTTCTCCAGGAGCAAATCCAGCAGGGCGGCACTGGTCTCATGACTGAGGAGCTCTGAGTGAGCTCTGAGCCCAGTGCCCATGGTGCTGGTCTCTTCCTGCCCAATGCTCCGGATAAAGTCGCAGACGAGCTGTAGGAGCTGTAGGAGCATGGCATGGCATGGCATGGCATGGCATGGCGCCAATTGGCTGCAGGCTCCAGCCCTGCAGCCCAGCTCTGCCACTCACCCTCCTGCGGTGGAGGGAACGGCACCACCTCTTCTGTCTCCTGTGCTGCGGCAGCTCCAGGGCCTTCTTCTTCCTCCTCCTCCTCCTCCACCCAGGCCAGCTTGGGCACTCTTGGGACTCTCTGCTCCATGGCTGTGCCTGGAGCTACTTGCAGGAGAGATGCCTTGGGAAAGCTCCAGGGCACCAAGTCCCTTGAGGGCAGCTGCAGAATAGAAGCCTCAGGAAGGCCACGGATCAGCGAGTCCTGTGCTCTGGCCTCGAGCTCAGCTGCAGGAACAGCGCCGCGGAGAAGCTCCGGGTCAGACGGGAGCGAGTGCGCTGTGCGGGGGCTCCTCACGGCACCGCTCTGTCCCCTTGTGCCCCGTTGCGTGTTGCCAGCAGCCGGGCAAGCTTCTATTTCCCACGTGTCACAAAGGGGCCTTGGACACCGGATTCTGTTCCATGGCACAGTGACCGTGCTGCAGCGTGCCACCCAGGGCCCTTGCACACACTGCCTTGCTGTGATCTTGTTGATGACGTCTGTAGGAATCTGATGCCGTCCATCTTGCCACTTCACTCCCTGGAACTGAATCTCATCAGCTGGTCCCTTTGCTTTGCTCTTTTTAATGGCAAAACCAGCTCCCAGGAGGATTTGGATGATTTCCTTTCCTTTCTCAAACACTTCCGCAGCTGTCTTCCCCCACACAATGATGTCATCAATATACTGCAGATGTTCTGGAGCCTCACCCCTTTCCAGTGCAGTCTGGATCAGTCCATGGCAGATGGTGGGACTGTG
Organism: Molothrus ater; assembly: GCF_012460135.2. Taxonomy (NCBI): domain Eukaryota; kingdom Metazoa; phylum Chordata; class Aves; order Passeriformes; family Icteridae; genus Molothrus; species Molothrus ater. The sequence continues at coordinate 59,732 of NW_023416572.1, read as the reverse complement.
CTTCCATCCCTGGGGCAGTCGCTTCCAGGTGTACTGCACTCCCCTCCACGTGAAAGCAATCTGAGGCCTGCATTCTGCTGCCAGAGGAATGGAGAAAAATGCATTGGCAATGTCTATAGTGGCATACCACCTCGCTGCCTTGGACTCAAGCTCCTACTGGAGCTCTAATATGTCTGGCACGGCAGCACTCAGTGGTGGAGTCACCTCATTCAATGCACGGTAGTCCACAGTCAATCTCCATTCTCCTTCAGATTTTCGCACAGGCCAAATGGGGCTGTTGAAGGGTGAGTGGGTCTTGCTGACCACCCCTTGGCTCTCCAGCTCTCGGATCATCTTATGGATGGGGATCACAGCATCTCGAATGGTTCTATACTGTTGTCGATGCACTGTGGATGTGGCAATTGGCACCCGTTGCTCTTCTCCCATCAGGCGTCCTACTGCAGATGGATTCTCAGACAGCCCAGGCAAGGTGTTCAATTGCTGGATGCCCTCTGTCTCTACAGCAGCTATCCCAAATACCCACTTGAGTCCTTTTGGGTCTTTGAAATACCCACTTCGAAGGTCGTCTATGCCCAAAATACATGGGGCCTCTGGGCCAGTCTCAATAGGATGTTTCTTCCACTCATTCCCAGTCAGGCTCACATCAGCTTCCACCAAAGTGAAATCCTGGGATCCTCCTGTCACACCAGCAATAGAAACAGACTCTGTCCCCACATGTCTCGATGGGATGAATGTACATTGAGCACCAGTATCAACCAAAGCTTTATACTCTTGTGGTTCCAATGTGCCAGGCCAACGAATCCACACAGACCAGAAAACACGATTTTCCCTGGCCTCTACCTGGCTAGAGGCAGGGCCCCTCTAAGCCTGGTTATCCTTCTTTCCCTGGGCATATGTCTTGGAGGTTCCTTCAAGGGGATTGGACATGTCATCATCATCATCATACCTGGTGGTTCGGCTACGGGCAACTGGAGCTGCTTTCCTTTTGGCGTAACTCTCTCTTTCAGCCCTGCCTTCCTTCAATTCATGGACCCGTTGGGCCAGAGCAGCAGTAGATTTTCCATCCCATCTCCTCATGTTTTCTCCACAGTCACGCAGGTAGAACCACAGCTCTGTTCGTGGGCTGTACCTTCTCTCGCCATCTGGGAAACGTCTGCCTTGGATACCAGAACCTCTGATCTGTACTGCCGAGATTTGGAGAAGGTCTTCTTTAATCTCCTCTCTGAGCTTCTTATGATTCTCCTCTATCTTATCCTCTAAGTTCTGCAGACATGTTTCCACCGCTGCAATTCTGGCATGTGTTGGGCCATGCACAGCATCTGCATGTGCTCGGAGCTTCCTTGCCATATCCAGCACAGTCTCGTCCCTCTCATCCCGCTTCATTATGGCTAGGGCAGAAGCATATTCGTGTGGCCCAAGTCACACAAGTTTTCGCCACATCACAGACGTGCATGGCACCAGGTCTGGGTTCCTAGTTGTCACATCATCTGAGAAGATAATCTCTGCCACTGCCATTTTTGCTCTATGGTCTTCCACTGTGTTTGTTGCATAGAAAGGTCATCTGCACACAGGTATCTTTGTGCAACACTTTCCAAGACCCGTGCCCAGAGGCTGTGAGGGTTTGCCCCCCTCATCATTCCTTGGTCAATGACAGGATCCTGTGACAGGGATCCCAAATGCCTCGCTTCCGTGCCATCCAGAATTGTAGCCTCGCCTGCAGCATCCCAGAGACGGACTAACCAACGAATTATGGATTCATCAGGTCGTCGGGTGTAATCCTTCCGTAAGCCACGAAGGTCCTTCAGGGAAAAAGACTCAGTATTTGCATCTGGTCTTGCACCTGCTGCTTTGACTCCTGATTTTATGTCAGGAGGCATTGAGGTTCCTTCTCCTGCATCATCATCATCATCATCATCATCCACTGGTCGATTGGTCTTGTCCGTGCATTTCCCACTTCTGGTACTGGTAGCAACAGCCATTGGTTTAGCTGCTGGCTTAGGCTCGCTATCTGGTTTGGCTGCTGGCTTTGAGCCTGGGGTGTTGGCTGCAGCCTGAGTGACTGGGACAGCCGCTGATTTATCTCCCTGCCCCCCTGCCTCCGTCTGCTGTCCTACAGTCTCCAACAGAGTGCGATAAGCATATGCCAGGGCCCAGCTCACTGCAATGACCTTTCTCTCCTTAGGCTCATCCTGGTATTTCTCTTTCAGATATTTCCCCACCTCAGCTGGGTTCTGAATTTGTTTATGGGGAAAATCCCAGACTATAGGGTCAGAGAATTCCTTCAGGATTTGGCCCATATCCTCCCATTTCCCACACCCCTCAGGATGTTCCACGCCTGGGTCTACTCCTGAGTCAGGGGCCTCATCAGTCTGTCTAGAAATCTCAGCCCTCATTCTGGAGAAACAGCAGACTGTATAGAAGAAGGCTACCAGATTGAATACAAGAAAGATGGTTTCTTTAACATTCAGGGGAAACTGAACATCCTTTACTACTGATGCAACCGAATCATAGGAGAAGAAGGAAAGCAAAGGCTGAAAAGCCTCATTCCCTGCTGCTTCTCCTCTAACAAACTGGACGAATAACCATAGCCAAGAACCATTCATACCTGGAGCAGACCCCAACATGTTTATAAACTTCTTGCACATCATTGCCATCAAGCCCAGCAGGATAGCTATTCTGGTCACTGCCCCTCTACTGTAAAAACTACGTATGAGGGACAATACTAGAACTATTTCAGGATAGGAAAATAAACCTAGGGACCACAGAGGTATTAAAATCTCGAAAAACCCTAGGGACCAGAAGCACATGCAAGCCTTCACCCCAACACTCATCATGAATTCAAAAAGCATGGCTATTAACTGCTTCAAACAAACAGAGAGTAATGGCAACCAAAATACACTCAAAACAGGGTTTTTCCACTCACTCTCTCTCGCCCCACATTGGGCGCCAAGATTTTGTCGTGGTTTAGGGCAAATTTGGAGGAGAATTTCCAAATTAGGGCCCCTCCAGTAAGCAAACCCACACGGTCCCTCCCCCCAACCGGTTCGGGAAGGATTCCTCGGAGAGGAGTGGAAAGAACCTGTTTATTTAACAGGCACAGCACCCCCCAGCACACAAAATGAACAATACCGGATGGCAACACTCTGAAAAGGATGACAAATTCAGAAAGTCTCTCTTGGGGGTCGTCACTCTGTTCTCAGTCCCTCCGGCGCTGGGGCTGCTGCTGCAGGCCAGAAGGTGCAGGATTTTGGTGTTTCCCAGGTCCCAGTCCAGAGCAGGTTCGAAATGGTCAGAAAAAGGAAAGGAGAAACAGTCCAGGAAGAAATTGGACAGTTTAGCTAAACTAGCTAATGAGCAAAAGCAAGCAGAAGCGAAGCAAGCAAGAGCGAGAGAGCAAAGCGAAAAGCAAAAGCAGCAAAAGCCAAAGCTGCAGTCTCTGTGTCCCGCCAGGCTGATAAGAAAACCAAAACAAAACTTTCCCTCTTCAGAGCCGGTCTTAAAGGTACAGAACATAATATCCAACATTAACAGAACACATGAATGGGGATACAAGCATCATAACGTCACCCTAGGACACTGGCATCGTACTGGGAGTGTCTGGGAGTAACTGGGATCAAACTGGAGGTGACTGGACTTATACTGGGAGCAACTGGGACCACAGCGGGGGCAAATGGCATCGGGTAAGGTGTGACCGGGCTCATACTGGAAGTGACTGGGGCCACACTGGGCTCTTACTGAGAGGGACTGAGAGTGAAAGGAACCATACAGGGCATGACTGGGAGCCGCTGGGACCGTGTCGGGGGCAACTGGGATCCTACCGGGAGTGATTTGGACCATACTGGGAGCGACCGGGACCCACCGGTGAGGCGGCGGCGGAGCTGGGGGGCGGCCGCAGCGCAGGTGGGAGCCGCGCTGGGTTGTGCGGGGGCTCGGGGCTCGCTGCGGGCCTCGGGGGCGGCAGGGGGCTCAGGCGGGTTCCTTGTGCCGTGTCCGGCCCGTGGTGCCGCTGCCGTGAGGGCGCTGCGGGAGCGGCTGCCCGCGGTCTCCTTGCGGCCGCTGCCTCGGCAGGAGCCGCTGCCGGAGCAGCGCTGGCTCGGCCCGGTTCCTGTGGCTGGGACAGAGGCGGCTGCCCCGTGCCCGCGGCTGTGCGGGGAAATTCACGTGGCCGGAGGTTTCTGTGCCCCGAGGAGACAGAGGAGTCCTGTACAAGTGACTTTATTGCTGAGCAGAGGGAGAGGCCGTGGCGCATTTGCCGTGCGCTCTCTGCCATTGTTGTAGTTCGCAGCCTCCTTTTTATCCTCATTTTCCCGGCTCATCTCCCTCTCCCTTTGCCCACTGCCTGAGGTACTTGGAAGGTTCAGACCTCCCGATCTGCCAACTGCACCTCGTTAATGTGCACCCCCACTTTTGTAGAACAGCCGATATTCACGGCTCTGTTAAGTCTTTTTTGTTCTCGACGTTCAGGAAATTAGCGGGACTTTCTGTGAGCAGCAGTCCATGTTAATTAATAACATTTATTGAAGCTGGTGGTTTCGGCCGGTACTTCCTTATCTACAAGTCCCTGGCCCCTCGCTCAGCTGCTGAATGAGCCGCACTCTCAAGGTGTGGAGCATGGTAAAAAGGTGAGAGTTGCTGTAGCACATCAGAGCAGAAGCAGCATTCGTTTAACCCATGGTCTGCCAGGGAACCACAAAACCATGTCCCATTCCCATCCTTTCCACGTTTGGACTGGTACATGAGCTGCTTTTTTGTTTCCTTTGTTATCTGTTTCACCACTTTTGCTTTGTCATCTATTTGCCAAGACCAGTTTGAGTCATTTGATTTTCCACAAACTCCTCTTTTCTCTGCTAACAGATGATCTGATCCCATCCCATGGGGAAATGTTGTGTTCCTCATTTCAGTGGATTGCTCAGCAGGAAGGTCAGGAGCTGGAGCTGTCTGGTTGGTTATTCCGAGGACAGCTTGTAATCTAATGGTGCCACTGAAATGAGAAATGGGTTCTGTGGCTCCTGATATGAATTGGTTTGGGTTCCCAGGGGCTGGTCCATGGTGTTGCAGGATTTGTTCTGCTGGCCTTTCATCTTCTCCCCATTTTTGGCTGCTCTCTCCAGCCAGGGCTGCATCAATTGACCATTTGTCTCTAATTAAATCATCAAATACTTGGATTCCCAACTGATTTCCTGGAACTTGTGGTAGCAAGAACATCTCAGTGCTCTAATCCACCCTATATAACACAGACAGTGACAGCACACGTTGGAGTGGGCAGAGGGATGATTCCCCCCCATTTATTTATAGTGAAGTTTTCCCAACATTCTCCATTTGCGGTTTCCCTTTGCAGCTTCACCCGTTTCTGTTGCAGGGTCAGATATCCTCACCCCGGGCTCTGCCTTGAGCTGTGCAAATTCCATCAGTGCAAGCAGGCAGAGCTCGGGGTGAGGGGCAGGGGGAATCAGCCCAATTCCTGCCCCAGGCAAGAGACCCAGGTACATTGGCCAGGCTTTGCCCAGCAGGGTTCATTTGCATTTCTAAAGCTCCTCTCCTGGCTGACTAGAACCAAAGCTTCTCTTCCAGGGCAGCCATCTGGTGAGTCACATGTGGCCCCCCCGGAATCTGCTTTTTTAAAAAAAAGTATTAACTATTTAAGAGTTAAAAGTATCACGGTTAAAGCTCTTCAATTTTACAAAATGCAACATAAAGGCGAACATGGAAAAACCCAGACCAAAAATTGATTCTCACCCTTCTGTCCCAAACCTACCTGACAATATAAAGTAGGATTATTATAAAAAATGTTTCTCATGTTGTAATCTTATCACTGAAACTGTAGGGAAAACAAAAACTCTCCAAGAATCTCTTTAGTGTGAGAGAGTCAAGGCATTACTTGGTTCTGGCCAGGATGTGCAACAGAAATACTTTCATCCACACATAGCCCGGCTGTGCAGAAAAAATCATTCCATGACATGTCAGTTTTACTCGATTTTTCCTAAACTTTACGTAGTCTGAACCAATCTAAATCCACCGCTTTAATGTTCATTGCTTCCAAGTCGTGTAAGTTTTTAGTATTTGGTTTCCTATTAGTCTCGGATTTCTTTCCCTCTGATGTGAATTCCGTCCACACTCCTGGATTTCCTTCTCAGCCTTTTCCAGACCAGGTGTCTCCAGCTGTGCGGGGGCAGTGTCTGGGGCAGCTGTTGGTTGCTGTTTGCTGCGGGGCGTTGATGTTTTGTTGCTGGTCGTTATCTCTGTGGGTGTCTTTTGGGCTATTCCCAGTCTGTTCGGATGTTAAACTCGTCTCCATTGAGTGGTGGAGATGAGTTTAACATCCGAACAGACTGGGAACCCCTTAAATAAAACCTTTAAAATTTCTTTCCCAAAGGCAAACCTTTGAGTAGAGAAACCTTTCTGAGCAGAGAAATAAGATTTAAAAGAAGCAGAATGGGTACATTTTGCAGCAATGCAGTCGCAGTCAGCCCAGAGTGTGGGTGTGAGTGAGCCCCAGAGTGGAATTGTGCCGCGGTGCTCCCCAGCAGCTGTGGCAGTGCAGGCCCAGCCAGCGCTGGAGCTGCAGCAGTGGCAGCGAGGCTTGGCCGCAGTGGCTGGAGGTGCCAGAGGAGGGTGGCCAGGATTCCTGAGGGTTTGAGCAGAGGATCTGTGGGCAGGCCCAGGGGCTTGGCCCGCTGTGGAGCCCTGGCTGCTGCTGCGTTGCCTTCAGGGCAGGCTCGGGGGTGGCTCCCATGGTCCTGCTGCAGGCGGGAAGTGCAAATCTCCGGGGCTTCAGAGCCCCTGAGGCCAGGCTGAGGGGTCCCCCCGTGCTCAGCTGTGCTGGCGGCTGTTTCTGGCCTCAGGGACACTTGGCGTGGGCCCCTTGGCCACCAGTGGTGCTGCTTTGCACTCCTTAGGCAGGAGCCGATGTCCTGGCTGGGTGTTGGCAACAGCAAAGTCCCAGGGCAGGCTCTGTGCCAGCCCAGCTTCCTGGGGGAGAGATTCCACAGGAGACAGGATTCTGGCTACAGCCTGCCTTACATTTACATCCCTTATTTCCACCCTGCACTAGGTGGAGAATTGCCCAGGTAAGGAATTCCAGACATGAATTCCAAGGGAGATAATTGAATATCTGCCTTGGGTCTGGCTCTTTTTCTTGCCAAAGCCAATGGCAAAAGCTGTACCCATGGCATCTTAGTTTCCATCTCCAGCTTCCAAAGGTGTTTCTTTATTTCCCCATTCATTCTTTCTACCCAACCCGAGCTCTGGGCTTGCCAGGGGTTATGGAGGTCCCATTGTATTCCTAAAGCTGCCATAACCCCCTGAAGGGTCTTTCCTGTAAAATGAGTTCCCCATCTGAATCTATTGCTTCCACAATCCATTATCTTTGAATTATTTGTTTTAGAAATAGGTTAATAAGTGATCCAGTGATTGCTGAAGCAGTCAGAATTGCTTTTGCCCCCTGTTAGGTGCCATGGTGTCAGCAGAAGATATTGAAGCCTTCCTGCTCAGGGCATTTCAGTGCCAGGCTTTTACAAGCACCCACAGCTCCGCGGGTTGAGCTGAGCATGGGGCGGTGACCTGCGCTTTGTCTGATTCCCCTTCCTTAATAACAGCCTGTCTTGTAGCTCTTTTCCCTTCTGCTGCCCTTGCAGAGCCATCCACAAACACATTGTCTCCCTCAGGCCAGGGAATGTCCCATCAATCTCTCCCAGCCTGGCTCGGGAGCTCTGTCCCTTGAGTGCAGTCCTGGGTTCCTTGCCAGCCCCTCTCCAGGCTGTTCAAACAGGAGGCTGGGTTAAACCCTTGCCCTGTCCTCAGTTCTGAATCCTCCTGTGCCACTGAACAAGTTTCATACTGTAATAACCGAGCCCTGCTCATCCATTTAGAGGCTCTTTTGGTTGTCAGAGCTTTAACTTGATGCCAGACTTGAACTCTAGGAGATCCTCCTGTTGTCATCAGTTTTCAGCCTCTGCTCTCACGGAAGCTGTGGCTGCACAATTCTGCAGACAATGAGGCTGCTCTCTGGCCACTGGGTTAAACATTTTAGCACAAGAATTCCTTTGGCAAGACCCTGTTTAACGTCCACCTATAATTCAAATTCTTTTTCCCTGTCTGGAAGGCCCAGGCCACTCGCCTCAGTTAATCTTAATTTTAACACTTGAAAATTCTGTGTTTCCCCCTTGGGTCCATCCATCCAGTTTGTTGACTGGCAAGATAGGAGTGTTGTAGGGAGACATCCTTGGCTCCAAAAGCCCTGCCTTTAACAGGGACTCAATACCAGGCTGTGAGCCCTTCCTTCCCTCTCTTGGAACAGGGTATTGCTTGTCCTGGTTGCTTTAATTTGTAGAGGCTCCATATCTAATTTTCTGTATTTCCCTGGGGCTGCCCACACTTCTGGGTTCACTTCAGCATAGGCCTTGTCAGACTTTTGACACAGAGGTACAACAGAACTAGCCTCTGTATCCCTTTTTACAGTATTAAAATCCAGCTCTCAAACTCCTTCCTAGTTAATTACAATCACAGGAGGAAGAAAAAGAAATTCATTTATTTCAAACCTATCCCCCACAGCTTCTAATAGTGGTTGAACAAATCATACCTGCTCATCTTTCCCACTCATTCCCTTAAAAATTAAAATATTCCTTTACTATTTTCCCCTTTAGGTCTAAGATTCAGAGCAGATTGAGAGGCCCCTGTGTCCATCAGAAAATGCCTCCTCTCAATGCAGACCCACCTGAATGTTCTCAAGGGCTCCAGTGTGGAGGGTCCCTGGTGTGATGGGAGCTGTGACAGCCCTGCCAATCCATGTCCATCACGGGGTGGACTTGCTGGTCCTGAGGGTGCTGCTGTCTCTGCTTGCAGTGTCCTTGTGCCCTGCAGCTGGAGCCCTGATTCCTTGCCAGGGGCTGTTAGGGTGGGCTGTGCCCTGCCGAGGAGGGCAATGCCTCTGCCGGGTGCTTGTGGCCGAGCCCGTGCCCTGGGTGCCGGGGCCCCCTTGGGCCCTGGGGCTGATCCCTCAGGGGCTGTAGGAGCTCTGCCCTGGCCTTTGCCTTCAGCTTGGCCTTTTGCTGCTCCCTTCTTGCACTCACCTGCTGGGCCTTTGTGCCCAAGTGCTGCAGGGCCTTCTTCTGCCCCTCCTGCAGCCCCCCTCAGTGCCTGTGGGTGCTTGTCTTGCTTTACAAGACAGGTGTCTGCTTGGGAAGGCAGAAAAAGCCTCTCTTGGAATGGAGAATGCAAACCCCCTCCCTCTTAATTTTTAGGATAGTGAAATCAAGGGGCTCTCAGGCAAAGATATGGGATTAGGAATAACGGTTCTTTACTAGTGTGTATAATATAATAATAGTAGTGTGTATAAACAGCTCCGGCAGTGCCAACAAACAGAGCCCGGAGCCGGTCCCGGCCTTTCGGCTGCGGCGCTTTCCCCTTGGGTGCAGTTCCGGGCACGGCCGGCAGGGGCGCCGGTGGCTCCCGCGGGGCGGGGCAGCGCATCCCTGCCATGGGAACCTCTCTTAACGGCAATAGAGCAATCCCTTCATCTAACTCTTTCACTTTTTTACCTTCTATAGCCTTTCTCCTGTGTTTTGAGAAAGAATTTGGAGAGGGCTTTTAACTGAGCTCCTAGTGTTTCGATAAGGTGCTTCCTGTAGAGAGAGGGATTTTCCCTGAACAGCAGGAGCTGTGGTTACCAAGGGGACGTAACTCGGAGCAGGAGGGGTCAGGGGAGGATATCCCGCCGAGGCTCGGTCGGAGTGTGGGCAGGGTCTGCTGCCGGAATCGCCAGAGGGGGATCTTCCCGTGGAGGCCGAGCCGGAGCGTGGGCAGCCCCCACATGGCTTATGGCGGCTGATCCGGCAGCTCCCGGCAGAGCAAAGGCAGGTGGGAGACCCCGGCAGCAGCAGCGGTGCCCAGCGCAGCTGGCACGGGCAGGGCAGCCGGGGATGGGATGGCTGGGACCCGCCCTCGGTGCGGTCGGCGCGGTGACCTCGGCCCACGCGGCAGGACAGAGCAACCCCCATCTTCCCCAGCATGGCCGGCAGAGCGGCCGCGGGCCGGGCAGTGGGGCCAGGGCACACAAATTCACCGCCAGCGCCGGGGCAGGTGGAGCTGCCCTGGGCAGTGAGCCCGCACCTGGGATGGAAACCGGGGCAGGCGGAGCTGAGGCGGGCAGCGAGCCGGGACCCGGGACAGGCGCCTCGGCCGCGAACGGAGGGGGCAAGAGCTGCAGAGGATCCCACTCTCTTTCTGACTTTTCCTCTTGTTCCCCTCCCTTTCATTTCCCCTTTTTATTTTCTTGGTTTTTTCCTCGGGTGTTTCTGATACTTCAAAGATTTTTATTCTCCTAAAATCTCCTGTCTAACATATGGCATATTCTCTTTCTTCTAGATTAAATGGGTTTTTTTCCAAATAAATCCAGAACCTAACAAATCTAAACTTCTGCTTGGATATTTTGAAATGGTCGACGAGCTAACTCATGACCTCCTAATGTTGTTTTTCTCATCACCTTTTTATTTATCCTTTGGCAAATTAAGCATCTTTCAGTTACTTGCTTTGCTACACCAAAAATCCCAGTGCACCCAAAATTCCTTAAAAAATGATCACACAAAGCTTGAGTAGGCCAGTGGGGTTTCTGATGCACGTCTTCTAATCTTTTCCTAGTAAGCACATTTTATTAAGTAATTGTCTTCCATCTAGAAGTTTCTATTTCCCTGATTTATCTTGTTCATTTCCTATCTTGTTTAATTCTTTTTTCTCGGCTTCCCTAAACTTTGGAATTTCCAGTATTTCCTCGTTTGGAGTTAATATTAACATAAGTCTTTCAGCTCCATTTTCTGCTGCATCCTTAGCTTTGTGATCTGCCCCCAGTTTGCCCAGTTTGCCTCTCCTCTCGCCCGGGCCGGGTTCCCCCGCCCGCAGCGGCTGGGAGCAGCCGAGAGCCCCGCGCTGCCCATGCCGACCTGTCCCGGCTCCATCGCCGCTGCTGCCGCGGGCTGCGAGGGCTGCGGGAACGGGGCACCGAGGGTGTGCCTGCTGCTGGGGGAGGAGGAGGAGGAGGGAGGGAAGGGCACGGATGGAGGGGGAGGAGGAGGCGGGGTAAGGGGGGAGGAGGAGAAGAAGGAATGGAAGGGGCGGGATGGAAGAGGAGCAGGAGGTGGGGATAAGACAGGGGAGGAAGAGGAGAGGGGATGGAAGAGGAGGAGCGGGAGGAGAAAGAGGAGGGAAGGAGGCGGGGTGAGGGGGGAGGAGGAGCGGGAGGTGGAGATACGACCGAGGAGGAGCGGGAGGAGGAGGAAGAGGGGGGGACAAAGGCGGATCAAGGCTGAACTGAGGGAACCACGCGGTCTCCAGCCCTGCCTGAATTCGCAGCCCCCACCTGTGGGATCATCGCCCCCCCCATGGCGCAGGTGAGCGGGCAGGGGGAGCCCGGCCCGGATATCCCGGGGGGTCCCTGGGTTGGGTTTTTGGGGGGATGTTTGGAGAATGAAGAAGTCCAAGGCTGAGCGGAAAAGGCCCCTCGGGGGGACATCGGGGGGTGGCGGTGGCAGCTGCCGGCAGAGGCAGCCTGGAGGAGCAGAGCCCTGTGTCCCCCAGGAGGCCAAAGTGGGGAGGCCAGAGAGGGGGGAGCGCCGCCATTGGCGGGAGCCTCAAGAGCCTGGAGAGGGGCAGGGGGGACTCCTTGGAGCCGCTGCAGCGCAGAGCAGAGAATGAGGGGAGAAGGGAGCCCGGGAGCTCAAACAGCCCCGGCATCCCGAAATGGGGAGAGCCAAGAGGGGGCAGTGCGTCCCCAGAGACGGCCTGGGGGGATCTCGATGCCCTTGCCTGTGGCACGGAGGCAAATCCCATGCTGTCCTTGTCCTTCCTCACCCAGAGCAGGAGCTGAGCATGGAGAGCAGGGAGGACAAATGCCCGCGGCAGAACCTGGTGGAAGAGGCCGTTTTGAGCGGCTCCACGGCGCAGGAAGCCAACGGGGAGGAAAAGGCCCGGAGATGCCATACGAGGAGGGACTGCAAACGCAGATGGCGGGGATGTGAGGGGGAAAGAGCCAGCCTGGGCCGGGAAGGTGGCCGGAGATGGAGCCAGAGCTCGGAGCTGGTGCTCCATGAGCAGCTCCATGATGGGGAGAAGCCCCACACATGCGTGGAGTGTGGGAAGAGCTTCAGGTGGAACTCCCAGCTGATTGTGCACCAGAGGATCCACACTGGGGAAAAGCCCTATGAGTGTGGGGAGTGTGGGAAGAGCTTCAGCCAGAGCTCCAGCCTGATTGTGCACCAGAGGTCCCACACGGGGGAGAAGCCCTATGAGTGTTGGGAATGTAGGAAGAGCTTCAGCGCGAGCTCCAGCCTGATCAGCCACCATAGGATCCACACTGGGGAAAAGCCCTATGAGTGTGGGGAGTGTGGGAAGAGCTTCAGCAGGAGCTCCAGCCTGATCAAGCACCAGAGGAGCCACACAGGGGAGAGGCCCTATGAGTGTTCCAAGTGTGGGAAGAGCTTTCAGACCAGGTCCCATCTTCTCCTGCACTATCAGAGTCACACAGAGGAGAGGCCCTTCCAATGCCCCGACTGTGGGAAGGGATTCAAGCACAACTCCACCCTCATCACCCACCGGCGCATCCACACAGGGGAGAGGCCCTACGAGTGTGATAAATGCAGGAAGAGGTTTCTGACCAGCTCCCATCTCCTCCTGCACTATCGGATTCACACAGAGGAGAGGCCCTTCCAATGCCCCGACTGTGGGAAGGGATTCAAGTACAACTCCACCCTCGTCACCCACCGGCGCATCCACACCGGGGAGAGGCCCTACGAGTGTCCCCAGTGTGGGAAGAGCTTCTCCTGCAGCTCTAACTTGGCCCAACACCAACGGAGGCACCGGTAAGGGAAGCCCTGCAAGTGCCCCGAGTGCGGGAAGAGCTTCGTGCGCTGCTGCAGCTCCATCCCCCACTGGAGGAGGCACTTAGGGCACAGCCCTGGTCACTCACATTCCCTGTGATCCATGTTAGGAACACACCTGGCTACTTCTACTTTTAATTTCACGTTAATTTTTTTCTCTTCTCCATGTGTTTCCACTCCAGAAGCCAAGAGGGATGGATCTGTCCCCTCAAAACCACTCAAATCCCAGTGAAAACAGCTCAATCTTATCCCAAAAGGGCTCAAACCCACCTCAAAAGAACTCAGTGCCATACCAAATTCGATTTCGTCAGCCACCAGGCTGAGATGGGGCTGGGAGAAGATTGGGAGAAGTGGGATCTCAATTAGAGTGGTGGGATGGGGATTGTGTGGGGCTGGGTGTGTGGGATGTATTTGATAGCAAATAAAACTCTCAGACTTACTGGTTTCTTTCTCGTTCATGTTCAGTCCGTTGCAGTTCTGTTTGCAGGGTGCCGCCTCCCAGAGTGTCCCCTCACAGTTGCCGCCCTTGGCCTGAGCCCGCCCCTTTCCCCTCACGGTTCCCGCCCTTTCCCTGCCCCCTTTCCCCTCACGGTCCCGCCCTTTCCTCGCCCCCTTTCCCCTCACGGTTCGGCCTTTGTGAACGCGGGAGGAGGAGGAGGAGGGAAGGAGGAAGAGGCCGAGCGGCCGCAGCACAAGAGGAGAGGGAGAATCTCGTGGCCCGGGCGCTCCCTGGAGTCGCCGCAGGCCCGGGAGCATCTCCCTCCATTTTGCAGGTGCCTGGGCAGGGGGAGTGCGGCTCAAATATCCCGGGGGGTGCCTGGGTTTGGGGTTATTTGGGGGGGATGTTTGCAGCTGGCAGGGCTCCAAAGCCGAGCCGCAGATGGCCCTCGGGGGGACATCTGGGGGTCCCGAAGCCGGCAGTGGCTGCTCCCAGTATGAGCCCAGTTGCTCCCCCATGTGCTTCCAGTTTCCTGGGCACTCCCACTATGAGCCTGGTCACTCCCATTATGGGCCTGTGCACTCCCAGTATAATCCTGGTCACTTCCCCTGTCTCCCTGCATGATCCCAGTCACTCCCAGAGGAGGTCAGTCCCTCCCAGTCCTTCCTTATGATGATGCAATTTTCTCCCAGCATGGTCCCAGTTGCTCCCAGTTCCTCCCACTTTCATCCAGTGTGTTCCCAGTTCTCCCAGTTGTCCCTAGCATAGTCCTAGGCGCTCCCAGTATGATCCCAGTCTCTCTCAGCAGGGCCGCAGTCATTCCCACTTGCCCCCAGTGTGTTCCCAGTTCCCCCAGCACATTCGCAGTCTGGTCTTAGTCTGCTCCCAGTCCCACAACCATATGGTCTCAGACCCTCCCAGTCTATCCCAGTTGCCCTGAACATTCTGGCAGTCATTGCCAGGCACTCCAGTCACCTCAGCACTTTTCGTGTGCCCCCAGTTGTCTCCCAGTTGCTCTAATTACGTCCCCAGTTGTCTCCCAGCATGGGCCCAGTAGTTCCCAGTAACCCCTAATCAGGGTCCAATCACACCCACTCTAATCCCACTATGAGTGTAGCCACTCCCAGTATGATCCCAGTCCCTTGCAGTCTAATCCCAGTTGCTCCCAGTCACTCCCAGTCTGATGCCAGTGCCCCCAGTGTGATCCCAGTTGCTCCCAGCATGGACCCAGCTGTTCCCAGTGTGCTTCCATCACTCCCCTAGGGTTACAGACACTCCCAGTATGGTCCCAGTTGGACCCAGTTGCTCCTGCTCTAGTCCCAGTCCCTCCCCATATGATCCCAGTCCCTCCCAGCATGGTCCCACTCACTTCCAGTTGCCCCCAGTGTGGTCCCAGTTCTCCCCAGTGTAGTAAACCCCATAAGTTTGGGAAAAGCACCATGCAGAATATGAACAATAGGAATGCTGAAACAGCAAAAGAAAATTCCTGTTTCCCTGTCCTCTACCCTTAACCTATCTCTGTAACACTATAAGGCAATGTCGTGTTAACCCCTTACCATTGGTCAAGCTTGGATCCTTTCCAACCCTATAAAAGAAGCATACTGTACCCCATTAGGGGAGAAAGAAGAAGAGCAGAGACCCTTCACGGACCTCCCCAAATAAAGCCATCTCCGTGGAACAGCCTGCGCCTTCTCCTTCTCCTCTCTCTCCGTCTGCTGCAGCCTCAAGCCCGGGGCACCACTACCTAGCAAGCAAAGCTGAAATCCTAAGAGCTTGCAATCACTATAGAGCTGATAATCACCATGCTCGCTGGATGGCAGCCCCATGGCGTTGGCATGAGCGGGCGAGCTTCGGGCACCCGGTTCCTACTCTGGGACTGAGCTCCTGAGCCCTATTGCTCTGCTTTATGATAAGGCCTATCAGAGGCTTTATTACTCCAGGTGCACCAGCATTCTCTGGTAGAACTCCATCACCGTGTTGGAGCACAGGGTCACCTGGTGGAAGAGAAGAACAGTCAATTCTCCCTTACAAAAGCTCCTTACCCACGTGTGATATCCTCCAGTTCCTGAGGGAGGATTTGGCCTTAATTCTTCTGCTGCTCCATGTGCAGAGCACAGTCTCAGAGTAACAAAAGCCTTCTGGCAATACCAGGTTTGTTAAACACCCCTTGCTATCAGGGCACAGGTCAGCTACATTGAAACATTAGACTACAGCTCTATGCACCACTACACTCAAATTAAGGGGCCAATTTCTCATCTGACTACAGTGACATCCATGCAGAGGAAATCTGACTTGAACACAATGAGTTCAGCTGCACAGCAGGAACCAGCTCACCTTGCTGTTCATTCAAATCAGCCTGGCCATTTTCTTCTCGATCATCTTCATGGTCCTCCACAGCTCCTTCAAGTCTTTGCATGTCCTCTGGAAGCGAAGCCTTCTCTGCTCCATTTCCATCCTGCGCCTTCTGGCCTCTTCTTCAGCTCTCCGGGCTGCTGCTCTCTGCTTCATGGCCGCCCTTCTGGGCCTGAGGCAGAGGAAGAAAGGCAGGAAGAGCAGCTCAGCAGCAGCCCAGTAGGGCCCCTGCTGCACGGCTGCCCAGAGCAGGGGTCCCCAGGCAGGCTCGGGTGGCTCTGGGGTAGCCTGCTCCAGGCCCTCTTTGCCCAGCTCTGCATCCTCATCCCAACTGATCACCACGGGCCGTGGGAAGTGGAAGAGGAGAAGCATGAGCAGGGCAGGGACTGATTTGGACACCATGGTCTGCAGGAGGAGAGAGACAATTTGTGTTGCTTTGCACAAGAGTTGCAAACCCGTGTGTTATTAGGGAATGGCCGCTCCTGCTGTGCCAGAGCGCTCGAGCAGGGGTGAGAATCTGGTGTCAAAGTGCATTCATGTGCTCCATGTTGCATGGGGCACCCGTGTGCAGGAATAGAGAACACCTTCCCTCAGATGGGATCTGCTGTGGCAAGGCCCCTCTGGTTTTCTCCTCCACGCAGCAGTTTGCATGCAGAATGTGGGCAGATGTAACTTGGAGGTCCTCCTGCTCAGCCTTGGGTTCCCCTTGCAGAGCCTCAGCCCCTGCGTTCTGTCAGGGCCCCTGGGCAGGTGGGATATTCCCAGAGGAGAGGGGCTGGCTGTGTCCCCATTGCCCCTGTCCCTTATGTCCCTGTGCTCAGGGGGGCACAGAGAGGATGGGGACTCCTGCCTGCCCCGTGTCCTGTCCGCCTGCCGGGCCTGTCCCAGGGCAGCCGGGCTGTGATTGCTGTGCTGTGTCCCCCTGTCCCTGCTGTCCCTGCTGTCCCTGCTGTCCCTGCTGTCATGGCCCACTGCAGGTTCCACACCTACACAGCCATGGTGGCTCCTGAGCTCTGCCGGGACCTAAGTGACAGTCTGAGTGGTGGCACTCCTGGTTTTCTTGCATTTGGCATCGCGCAGAGCAGAGGCTGGATCACAGCACCAAAGGAGCAGCTGCTGCAGGGGAGGAAAGGAGCCTCTGCACGGCCTAGGGCTGCTGTGGTGCCTCTGTGTCAGGAATTCCCCACAGCTGACACCTGAGTCCAGCATGGACACTCACAGACACAGCGTTTGTTCAGGCATTGCCTTTATTGCTTCTTGACAGGGACTGCAGCTGCCTGAGGGAAGTCACCCTCCCGAGACAGGAGGGCAGAGAGTGTAATTTAAATTAACCAATTGTGATTGTAGGCATTCGTAGCAACAGTCTATGTACTGTATATATGAATATTAAACAAGACGCAAAATAATTATTGGACCATGGAGATTAAGCAACATTTGCTGTTTTAAACAGAAATAAAGTATACTTCAGTTTTGGTTAGCTGCAATAATTCTTGGTAATTCTGATGAATTATAAGTTCTATATAATCTAAAGAAAAGTGCCATTATTTAATTACTACATATTATTAAAATATTTATGATATCTTACAAGAGTATTAATCCACATTATAGTAATAAAAAGTTTGGAAAATGTTGCTAAAGACAATTATTTTTAAAGAAAACATTTTAAATATTTCAAAACTATTTAAGAATTTGAATCAATCTCCAAACATTGGCCCGATGCCTTCAAATGGTGCTTTCCTCCGAGCAGATGCAAAGGCTCTGCATGGGAAAGGGTTAAAATAGATGCAGTTACTACAGATCCCGTGAGGAGAGAGAGGGCAGAGGGGCAGGGTGTGTCAGGAGCCCGGAGCCTGTGCCCCGGCGCAGGGCTGTGCTGGGCAGCAAGCGCAGCTCTGTGCGCCGGCTGCTCACAAAGATGTGCGGCTCGCCTTGGCCGGCCCAGAGAGCATCTCCAGCAGGAAGCTTTTCTTCACACAGCCACTGCCTGTGCTCCTCCAAAAGCCTGCCCTGCCTACCTTCAGCATCCTCTTTGTATCCCTATTCATTCCAATCAGCCTGGCCATTTGCTTTTCTATTTCTTTCGTGGCCCGGCGCATTTGCTCCGTGTCTTTGAATCTCTTCCTAAGGAGCCGCCTTCTCCGCTCGCTTTCCACCTTCCTCCTTCTGGCCTTTTCCTCAGCTCTCTGGGCCGCTGCTCTCTGCCTCGTGGCTGCCCTTCTGCGCCTGAGCCACCAGCCCAAAGGCAGGAGCAGCGGCTGAGCAATTTGCCAGAGCTGGTGCAGGTAGCGCAAGGCAGCCAAGAGCCAGGGTCCCCAGCCAGGCTCAGCTGGCTCTGGGGGGGCCGGTTTCATCTCCTCTGCACACTGCTGCCCATCCCCGTGAAATCTGTCCACCAGGGACAGTGGGAACAGGAAGATGAGCAGCACAAGCACAGCCAGGACTGCTCTGTGCGCCATGGTCTGCAGGAGGAGAGAGACAAGGCTTTCACTGGGGCTCCCAAGGGAGCTTGTGGGGGCTGAAGTGAGGCCCGGAGGCGCAGGGATGTGAGGGCAGAAGCAGAGGGCCCCGGGCAGCTGGCAGGCAGCAGGGCCTGTGCCAGTGGGCCAGCAGCAGCAGCCCCGTGCCCCGGCCAAGGCGCCGGCCCCGGGGGCTGGCCCTGGGTGCAGGGGGACAATGCAGGCCCTGGTGCGGCGCTTGTGGCCTGGCCCTGGCCCGGCCCAGCCCCGCCACGTGCGCACTCACCGCTTGCCCAGGCTGTGCTGGGCCAGCGTTACCTGCGGGGGCCTTTTCCAGCTGCCCCCATTGTGACACGCTGCCCTGGTGTCACAGGGGCCAGAGGCATCGCAGCCGGGCCAGCCCTGCCCTTGGTGCCCAGCCCAGCTCAGGGGCTCCCAGTTGTCCCAGCAATGAAAGCCCCGGCAGGCAGCAAGTGCAGTCCCTCTGGGAGGGAATGGGCCCCAGGGGCTACCTTCACAAAGCAGGCAGAAGTCCCCACTGATAAGGTTCCAAATGGAAAAGATTATAATCAATAATGTTGAGTAGCATACATATTATCAACTATGAAAACACCTGAGGTGCTTTTCCTAATTGGACTCGTTCTTCTGTGAGTGGGGTTGGGTGATGGTTGCTCAGTTTTTCTTGCTTGACTATTCCCTGATCCAGTCCATCCAAGACTTCTGTGAAACCTTCCCATTGTCAGACAGCAGAAATGAAGAACTGCAGTGAAACCACTTCTAGTCCCCTTCAGATCAAGAAGGTGCAGGGGGATGGTTCTGGCAGAGAATTTGAGCTGCTCTGGACAGAGTCGCACTGCTGTGTTAGCAGGGACTGGCTGCTTGTGTTTTCCTTTGGATGAACAGAATCTTCCTTGTGTCCCCAGTGAACACATGGAGCTCACACCAGCAGTGCCTCTTGCCTGTTCCCTGCCCAGCCAGACCTTCCAGCCCAGCTGAAATGCCCAGCGTGGCCTTTGAGCACAAAGGGATTGCAGAGCCAAAAGCATCTGTGTAGCCACCATGGTGTTCAGAGGCTGCTGCTCGGGGAAGGGCACTGAGAGGAGGCCACTGCTGCTCTTGTCAGAGCGCTGCTGTGCAGGGATGTCCCTCGCCCTGCTCAGTCCCACATCTGCCCATCTTTTGGCCTGGTCTGGGCTCAGGTGGATGCCATCTGCTCCCAGCAGACCCAGCTGCTCCACGGTAGATGCACAGGCATGGAATCCAAAACCTTGAGTATCCCCTGAGTAGCCAGGCATTCAGCTGTTCAGTTTGTCACGGCCCACATCAGGGGTTAGAACAAGATGGTTTTTCAGATCCCTTGTGACCCGAACCATTCCAGGCTTCTAGGATTTCTCCATGACTGACTTTGGTCCCCTCAAAAGACCTCCTCTCTCCTCTCTTCCCTCCACCTGTGAGAACGCATTCTGATGCTGCTGCTGCTGTTGGGACAGGTTGGTGGATACTCTTCCTGCCACCCCATGGGTGTAAGCATGACTCCTCTCTGAAGTCTTTGTCCCTGAATCAGTGCCTTCAAATAACAGTTATCTCCCCTCCTTCCTTTTCCATTCAGCACTTGAGCAGACACAGCATTTCTCATCGTTTTCCACAGAACAGTACAGGTGCCAGTTCCCATCTTGTGGAGCCCTCTGCCATAAATCAGCCTGACAGGTTTATTCTCTACGTAATGGGAAATGATGACAAATGCAGCTGCATAATCACGTTAGTAACTCACCATAATGA
The DNA here is from genome assembly GCF_012460135.2 of Molothrus ater. NCBI lineage: Eukaryota > Metazoa > Chordata > Aves > Passeriformes > Icteridae > Molothrus > Molothrus ater. The sequence goes on along the minus strand of NW_023416572.1, from coordinate 39,840 downwards.
CTGCTTCTGGGGTGATTTATCACCCCAGAAGGGGTTTTGTCACGTGAGCTTTCAGAACTTTAGAGGTTACATTTTTCACACTTTTTTGTTGGAATCTCAGTTTATCAGACTTTACTGCAGCATTAATCACTTGCAGTACAACCCTGGACTTCACAAATGTATCACATCAGCGTGAAAAAGGCAGAGAAAACAAGAACTGTTGTGAATTAATGAGCTGGGCAACACGTGTCTCACAACAGCGATGAAACAAACTGTGTTCTTCTTCAAGCCGCAACAGAAAGTCCCAAAGTCTGGTTATTTAATTTTTTTTTTTCACAAAACACAAGCAGCAGCAAAGAACTGAAACAACACAGCCAGGCTTGAAACCTGAAAGATCTGCAAGGCTGAGTCTATCCTAGTTAATGGTGAAATGATGTGTGAATCTGTCCTAGATGTTCAAATGAAGAAGATTGAGTCCCAGTTATAATATGGCTTCTAAGCAAAACACTGGGATTATATAGGAGAAATGCACGTGTCATGAAACAACCAAGAAATCAGAGAGACAGTTCCAAGCTCTGCTGTGAAGGTCTGGGAAATGTTCAGAGTTACCATCTATGGAGTTTGGTGCAGGATAAACTGGAACAAAAGGCCATCATTACCCAAATTGATTTCCTTTGGGTTGGTTTGTTGGTTTTTTGGTTTGTTTTTTCTTTTTTTTTTTTAATTTTATGTCAGATAATGTTTTATAATACTCCAAGAAATATGTTGAAAAGGTCAGCATGATCCATCAGACACAAGCAGGGGGGCTGGGGTAGATGCAACATGTTCCTTGCACTGGAGGGTAGACAGAGGCAAGATCTGGTTTGGGGTCAATCACACCTGGATCAGGGAGGTGGCTGAAACCTGGGCTGGCCAAAGCCTTAGAATCACAAAATATCCTGGGCTGGAAAGGACCCCCAAGGATCACCAAGTCCAACTCCTGGCCCTGCAGAGGACACCTCCCCAAGAATCCCACGCTGTGCCTTGGCATGTGCTGGTGGGCAGGAGCACACAGCTGGCTGTGGCTTTGGGTGCATGGGTAAGATAAATGGTGAGGAGCATCCCTGCTCCCTGAGCTCCTGGAGAGCTGCAGACACTGATCACTGGTAAGGACAGCACCAGGGCCATGGCCTGGGGCTGGTGATCTGGTGTCTCCTTTCTGCTGCTGCTTTCTGCTACAGATAACAGCCTGGTACCAAGGTCTTGTTGCTGAGGTGATAAACGGCTGGTGAGATTCCCTCCCTGCTCTTGTCTGCACGAGTTCTTATGCTCAGCACCAGGAAGGATTGGGCCAGAATGGAGGCATTTGGGGTCTCAGGGCTGAGGCTGAGACAGACAGGCAGGCAGAGCAGCTCCTCCTGGCTGATGCAAACATTAGCCCTGTGCTGGCCAGGCCAGTGATCCATAGCTATGGGTCCACAGTTATGGTGGTGGTGGGTATTCACTGGGAGAAGAGGAGGTGTAAAATGAAGCTTCTGAAGCTGCTTGGGATCCTGGAAGCTGCTCAGACCCCACTTGACCACAGTGGTTGTTTGGCCAGCTGAAGTGATGGAATTTATTTGGCTGTGCAGGGACAGTTTTCTGTGCAAACATGAAGGACTTTCAGGGGGATGAAATACGGCCTCATAGTAGAAACAGCTGGGCTGAACACTCTTTATTCCAGCTATGAATCTTTGCTCTTAAGAGCAACAGATTCCACCTTTCATTAAACTGTTAGTTCCAGAGTGCCCAGGACGCGTCTGGCAAGTCAGCTCTGGCAGGAAGAAGGCGGCTGCCAGGGGGCTGCTTGTGGCCTCTGACAGCCCCATTGCTCAGGGCTTGCCAGCGCCCCAGCCCCTCAGGCCCTGCCCCAGCGCGGCCAAGCTGCCCGGCAGCAGCGCCGCAGCCCCACAGCAGCTCCAGAGCAGCCCCAGGCAGAGGCACCTGGGAGCCCTCAGCAAGGCAGCCAGCAGCAGACGGGCAGGAGGGCATGGATGGCGCTTCCTGCCTGGCACAGGGCTTGTGGCCATCTCCAGGCAGCGCTCTGGCAGGGATCCCCGCAGCTCCGGCCCCTGCCCAGCCGCTCTGTGGGCAGCACAAAGGCTTCAGCAGAACCACCAAAGGCCAAGGGCCTTCTGGCCATTTCCCCTTGCCCACTGCATGCCTGGGCAGCTGGCTGAGCACAAGCACCCTTTATCCCCTCTTCCCCTAGGCCCTGCGCACCCTGGGCAGCAAAAGAAAGATCCTGACAGTCTGTGTATTAGAACACAGTCTATAATTACATGGTAAAGGAAAAAAAAAAAAGAAAAGAACATTCTTGAAGTAAAAGAAAATTCCTCCTGAGTCAGGTGGCCCCAGCAAAAAGAGCTTCTGGGATCAGCTCTCCACAGAGCTGCGGCAGGGCAGGCAGCCGAGCAGTGACAGACGAGGCCGTGTCTTCCATGCCCTGCGCAGGTGATTTAGGAGCCACTGGAAGCTGGAGATGGGAGCCCGCTCTCCTGACTTGAGGATGCAGAGGGTTTGAATTGCCAGGCTTCCAACGGCGAGGCTGATGTCATTTGTTTTGTCTTCAAGGGCTGCAAGAGAGAGCAACAGAGCCACGGTCAGAGCCGGATGTGCGGGGAGCCGAGGAGAGCCCCAGCAAGGGCCATGCCAGCCGGCTCTTGCCATGGCCAGGAGGGAGCAGGGAGCAAGGCGATCGGGCCGAAGCTGCGGGCCACCAATGGCCCCCGTGGCCCTGAAAGCTCAGTGTGCTCTGGCCACGGGAGCAGAGCCCTGCGCAGCCGGGGCAGGGCTTGCAGCTCCCCCCCGGCAGCGCCCGCTGCCAGCCCGCTGCCCTCACTCACCAGTGCAGATCAGCTGCAGCTCTCGCTGCTGCCCCCTCAGGCGCCGCCCGGCCATGCCTGTGAACACAGAGCCTGTCACGGCGGCAGCGGCACAGCTCCCTGCTGGCGGCGCTGCCGGCGCTGTGGCCACACGGGCTGCTGGCCCGGCAGGGCTCAGCCCGGCCCTTGGCGCACGCTGCCGCCCCAGGGCACGGCTGCCAGAGGGCGGCAGCAGCAATGCCCAGCCCAGGCGGGGCTCCACGGCGCCGGGCCCGGCTGGCGCTGCCGGGGCAGCAGGCGGGGCCGGGGCCGAGCTGCGGCGGGCCGGGCCGGGGAGGGAGCGCGGGCTCGTGGCTCACCCATGAAGCTGATGGCCGCCTCTCGCAGGGGCTCCTGTGGGCTCTGCAGGTAGCGCAGGGCCCGGCGCAGGTGCTCGGCCGCTCGGCTCCTGTCCTCTGCCAGCTGCAGAGAGCGGCAGGAGAGAAGGCTTGGCGCGGGCTCAGCCCCTGGGCCGGGCGCTGCCTGCGCCCAGCCCCGGCCTCCCCTGCCCGTACAGCCCTGAGGCGCGGCCAGCAGCCGCCGGCCAAGGGCTCCCGAGGGGAGGGGGCAGCGGGCCGGCTGCTGCCCGGGGAGCCGCGGTGCCGCCCCGCAGCCCTGCCGGGCCGGGGCTCCACGGGCACCCGGCTCGGGCCCTCGGGAGCCTGGAGAGGAGCCCGCGCGGCCTCTGGCTGCCGCAGCGGGCAGGGGCACAGCTGCCCGGCCCGCACACTGAGCGCCGCCCTCAGGGGCCTTCTCCAGCCTGAGCCTGGGCCTTGCAGGCCTTCCTTACCAAGCACTCGCTGAACTTCCACAGTTGCTGCTCCTTCACCAGCTTCTTGAGATCCCTCCTCTTCATCAACTTGACCGCACAAAGCAGCGCTTCCCGAGAAGCCTGGAGAGCAGCAGGGATGCCGAGATGGCCCCACAGCCCGGGGCACGGCACCCGCATCCCCGTGCCATGGCCTGCAGGAGGCTGCGATCCAGCAGGCGCAGGGCAGGAGGCAGCCGAGCCCCCTGCCAGGGGAACAGCAGCAGCCCACGAGTCCTCACCTCTGCCACACGCTGATTCTCATCATGGCAGTGGAAGAAGAGTGCAAGCAAGCTCTGTTGCACAGGGCTTTCCAAAGGGTTTTCTCTCTCTTCCAAATACTCCATCATGTCTCGGAAGAGTTTGATGGAGAGCAGCTGGACCTGGCTATTATCCTGTAGGAAAAAAAAAAGAAAAACTACCTCAGCATTGGCTCCTGCAGGCCCCCCTGGGCACAGGGCTGAAAATGCACAGGGCACACAGTTTCCAAGCAGCATCCGGCGGCTGTGGCTGGGGGCACAGAGCCTTACGTGGTCAAAAAGTGGCAGGAGCGCCTCAGCCAGCTGCAGAGCAATGGGGGTTGACATCAGAATGTGTGATTTGTGCAGGAATAGAAAGCTGAGTGTGATGAGGGTCATGCCAGCTATCTCTGCATCATTGTCGCACAGTAGGTCCATGAGGCATTGGGTCAGGCTCCACATTCTTTCGGCCTGTGCGGAACACAAGTCTGTGAAAGGCCATCCTGCTGCCGCAGGGCCCAGAGGCCAAAGGCCTGTCCCGAAGCACGCGGGCAGCTGAAGCGGGAGGCAGGAGAGCTGGGAGCAGCTGCCCCAGCGCCCCAAGGCCAGGCCAGGCCAAGTGACTGCGTTCCCAGCGCAGCTTCAGCCACCGCCCCCTTCTCACCATTGAGTGATCATCAATGAGCTCCAGCAGGGCCCTGAGCGCCAGGCGACGCCTCTCCCTGCACTCGCTCTGCAGGTACCTTGAAGAGACCTTCACAACACTGGCACCACATTCACTGGCATCCAGGCACTCGAGGAGCTGAAAGGCACAGGCCAGTGATGGGGGAGCCGGCCGGCAGGAGCCCGGAGCTGCACAGGGCTGGGCCCAGGCAGCAGCAGCAGCAGCAGCAGCAGCAGCAGCCCAGGGCGCGGGCAGCGTCCCAGGCGGCTGCGGCTCCCAGAGGGCAGAGAGCTGGGAGGCAGCTCAGCCAGGCAGCGCTGCACACCCGGCTCACCTCCACAAGGAACGCCAGGGCGGGCAGATCCCAGTGTGGCTCCTGTGTGCTGAGCAGCCAGAGGAGGTGGAGTGCAATACTGGAACCCAACCCAAGACAAGCATGGCGCATCTCCCTAGGAGGGCGAAAAAGGGACCAGGAACCTGAGCAAATCTCTCCAAGGACAGGCTGGCAGAGCCTGCTGGTCTTTCACCACCGTCCTGCAAGGGGACCTGGGCCCTTTAGGAGGTGTCTCCTCCTGTGCTCTCTCCCCTCCCAGCCTTTTCCATTCTGCTTGGGCCGTCCCTCGGTGACAAGGCCCTGTGTCCCAGGGCCACGGGGACTGTGTGGGACAGCCCGGGCACAGGGCACAAATGCCGGGAGCAATGGGGAGAAGGGGAGTCTCACCTGGCCAGCAGACCCACGGCATAGTGGCGGGTGTCAGCACAGAGCAGCGTGTCCCAGCCACGCTTGCGTTCCACTGACACCACCACCTCCTTGTACTGCTTTCGGCATAGCAGGGACTTCAGGGTCTGCACTGCAAACCTGTGTGCACAGCAAAGGCCAGGTCACCCTGGCAGCACTGGCTCCTTGGCAGGCCACGTGGCAGGGACAGGAGGACTGGCATGGAGCACCTGTTGGGGCTGGTGGCAAGGCCGTGCTCTTGCAGGCATTCCTTCCAGAAGGCATTGACCTCCTCTGGCATCTCTTCTGTGCTGAAGAACACTTGGAAGAGCAGATGCACAAATAGCTGGGGGAAATACGACGTCACTACACGTGGCACATGGGGCTCCTGGAGCATCTTCCACATCACCACGGTTGCCTGCAAGGGACAAAGACCCCCGAGACAGTGCTCAGTGCCCAGGTCTCCCTGGGGCAGGGCCCGAGCAGGGCAGGGAGAGGCCCGCAAAGACCTTGGCAGGGGGAGCACAGGGCCTGGTGGGCCTGAGGCTGCCCCTGGGCCAGGTTTCAGACCAGCGCCTGAGGCAGGGAGATGCAGTGGGGGAAGGAGGATGGAGAGCTGCTGGAGAGGCGGCCTTGTGGCCAGCAAAGGCCACTTGCAGAAACTCACAGCCAGGCCAAAGACACCCGTTTTGTCCCCATCGGAGGTGCACGTGCTGCGCTCTGGCCAGCTGCCCAGCACATCCAGGAGGATCAGCAGCACTGGCTCCGCAGTCCTGGACGAGCACATGATGGTCTTCCACATGGAGATGGCAGCTCTGCGGGGTTAGAGCTCTGTCTCAGGGGGGTCTCAGACACAGCACCGTGGCCTGGGCATCCCTAGGGGCCCAGGCTGACTGCCAGCTCTTCCTCTGCCCACTGGGCCTGGCCAGCAGCAGCCAGGCAGCCCAGCCCTGTGGGGACAGGCCCCTGAGGGGCGGCAAGGGAGCATGGCAGCAGGCTCGGGGGCTGACGTGCCAGGCCTGGGAACGGCAGCAGCCAGAGGGCCCTGGAACTCTCTGTTGCTCAGACACTTGGGCCAGGCGGTACAGGGTGATGGGCTGGGGAGGCCTGAGCCCTCTGGGCAGGTGGGCCCCATACCTGTCACAGGACGGGGCCGCACACAGGAGCGTCACCACTGCCTCAGCCGGGTGTGCTCTGGTGAGATTCAGCAGGGCCTTGTCCAGCCTGTGTTGGGCAGAATCATTGGCCAGGAGCCATCGGTGAATGGACCTCACCATGGCGGGCACCTGGAGAAGCACGGGGAGACTTGGAAAGCTGCCAGAGGGAGCCATGTCCCCAGGGTCCCCGGAGAAGTGCTTCCCTTGCCAGCGCACTGCCATGTCCTCAAAGGCTCCCAGGGACCAGCAGGCGTGGCTGGGGAAGCCACGGGACTCATGGGGGAATTGAAGCCTGGCCCCAGGCTGCTCACTTGTTCTGGCCTGGCAACACCCTTCTCCAGGAGCAAATCCAGCAGGGCGGCACTGGTCTCATGACTGAGGAGCTCTGAGAGAGCTCTGAGCCCAGTGCCCATGGTGCTGGTCTCTTCCTGCCCAAAGCTCCGGATAAAGTCACAGACGAGCTGTAGGAGAAGGGCAAGAGGCCGGGGATGTTGCATGGAGTGCTGCACACACGGTGCTGGGCTGAGCAGGGACAGCAGGCCCAGCCCAGGTGGGGGTGGCTGCAGGTACCTGCGCTGTTCTGCGGAAGCGGCCACGGCTGGATTCCTGCTCTTGTGTGCACTCCAGGGCTGCATCTGGCAAAGAGCGAGCGCAGCCAGAGCTGAGGGGCTGCGGGAGAGGCCGGAGAACAGAGCCCAGCCCTGCGCTGCCCAGGCAGGGAGAGCCCCAGGATGCCCCAGGGGATGGAGCACGGCCACTGCGGGGTGTCTGCCTGGCCCCTCTTCCTTCCTGTCCATGGGCATTTCCCCAGGGGATGGCATGGCATGGCATGGCATGGCATGGCATGGCATGGCATGGCATGGCATGGCATGGCATGGCATGGCATGGCATGGCATGGCATTGCATGGGCCCAAGTTGACTGCAGGCTCCAGCCCTGTGGCAGCCCAGCTCTGCCACTCACCCTCCTGCGGTGGATGGAACGGCACCACCTCTTCTGTCTCCTGTGCTGGGGCAGCTCCAGGGCCTTCTTCCTCCTCCTCCTCCTCCTCCACCCAGGCCAGCTTGGGCACTCTCGGGGGTCTCTGCTCCATGGCTGTGCCTGGAGCTACTTGCAGGAGAGATGCCTTGGGAAAGCTCCGGGGCACCAAGTCCCACGCTCTGCCCTTGAGGGCAGCTGCAGAATAGAAGCCTCAGGAAGGCCACGGGTCAGCGAGTCCTGTGCTCTGGCCTCGAGCTCAGCTGCAGGAACAGCGCCGCGGAGAAGCTCCGGGTCAGACGGGAATCAGTGCGCTGTGCGGGGGCTCCTCACGGCACCGCTCTGTCCCCTTGTGCCCCGTTGCGTGTTGCCAGCAGCCGGGCAAGCTTCTATTTCCCACGTGTCACAAAGGGGCCTTGAACACCGGCTTCTGTTCCATGGCACGGTGACCGTGCTGCAGCGTGCCACCCAGGGCCCTTGCACACACTGCCTTCTGCCCCGGGGCCGCCCCCGGCCCAGCCAAAGTGGCCCAGCTTGGAAGGAATCCCCGGCCCCAGGTGTCTGAGACAGCCCGCACAGGATCTTTAGGAAGGGCTCAGAGCATCAGCAAATGCTGCCCGGCTCTGCAGGCTCAGTCCTATCCCCATATCTTTCCCCGAGAGCATTTGAATTTCTAAATGAGAATCATTTGAAGGGAGGGGTTTGACATTTTCCATTTCAGAGAAGGCTTCTGCCTTCCTTAGCAGACACCTCTCTTTTCAAACCAAGACAATTGTTTATCACCTTGCAGATCCGCACTTGCTGGGCAGCCCCGTTTTACAGCCAGGGCCTGGAGAACCATTGCCAGCAACTGGGAAAATCCTAGCTGCTCCATCCTCCCAGAGATGAGGTCTCCAAATTTGCCCCGAAAGTGGCTCCAGCTTTTAGAGGCCAAAAAGAGCAAGCCCCAGTGACTTGATGATAGTTGTAGCCCAGAAAGCCCTGCAGCTGATGGCACACTTGACAATCAACAGGGGACACAGCTAGGCCAAAGCCCAGAGCTCTGCTGCGAGCCTTTCTCCTCAAATACCCTTCAAACAAACCTCCATGCAAGTCAGTTGGGAAAGTTTCTTCAAATGATCCATTTCTGGCACTACAGAACTACACAGGGTTCTGTGAAAGATTCTAAAGCAGCTGCTCTGGAGTCCAAGAGCCAGCACTAAGAGTCCTTGTCATCTATTTGTAGCTAAATCGCACTTTGGGCGATTTGAATGAGTTTGGAAGGAGCTAGAGAGCGGACCTCTAAGTTTTTCAGATGATGCCATTGTTTTTTCTTCTCTTCTCCATAGACAGGAAGGGTGAGTTTGGCTCCCATCTGCACCACATGGCTCACAGGGCTGCAAGACTTGTAGTTACAAGAGCTTTGAAGGATTTCTTGGTCAAGAAGACACGACCAACAAGGATATTTATGTTTTGGAGCCAATCCTTCAGTATTTCGTCTTACGGACTCATGCTCTCGGGGTCTCTGGCTGGTCAGATTGAGCCCGAGATAAGTTCCAAAGTCTCTTTTCCCAGCCCGGCGCTTGAAGAAGGAGTCAGAGCTCTTCATTTCTGGCTCTCAAGGTTGTTTCTTGTATCTTATCTATAAAATTCTTTCTCCTGCCCTAGGGCAGCGTTATCTTTTAATCCTAAAAACTACCTGTACAATATTTACAATGACTTTCCAATACCTATCACCTAGACAGTGAGCTTCTACTCCAAACCAATCTAAAAGTGCCACCATCACAGCAGAAGATGAAGGCCAAGGAGAAGAAGAAAAAAAAGAAGGAGAAAGGCTGGACAAGCCCAGATTCCTCCATCTTGCCCCCTGAAGCCCCATTCTAGAAACCCCAACAATCTATTTTTCACCCTGGGATAAATTCACTATCATTCTACTGAAACTTTGGCAGCTTGTCATTCTTCATACGAGGTTGGTAATTGATTTTTCCAAGGGCTAAATCAAAGGCACAGGGGTCTTGTGCTCTGTGCCAGGGTCTCTGAGCACCCTGCGCGGGGGCTCGAGTCCTCCAGGGGAGCCAGAGGAATTTCCTGCGTTCCCACATCATGCCACAGTGTAAGCTGTAAGCTTCCTTAGCCAATCGTGTTATGACACACAAACCTCCAGCACTGCATCCTAAACTTCTTGTTTACCATTGGAACTACTTTGATTTTTTCTAGATCTTGAACTCTAAACTACTAAACTTTCCTCCACTTAAACTTTACTCCCCATGTGTGCTGCTTTGACAGGAAATATGTTTTCTGGGATGCTGTGGTTAGTCCATGGATGTTCTGATTTTAATTTTGGCACCTAATGTGGCCCCTGGGGCTTTGGACACACCTCTGAGAACACAGGGGTTAAAAGCAGAGCACTCGTGGGGGAAGTTCTCTTGGGTTTCCATCGGGAAAGAGTTCAGGTCTCTGCCCCGGCCCAGCTGCTGGCTGGGCGGGCAGAGGGGAAAAGCCATGTGGCCGGGAGAGGTAGGCCTGAGCCCGGGGCTGGAAGGGTGGAAGAGAGAGAGAGAGACACCGGGAGCCATCGGGCAGCCCCCGGGAGACAGAGAGAGAGAGAGAGAGCCGGTGCCTGGGACTGTGACCTTGAACCTTGATAAACATGGGCCTGTGCCGGCAGCACAGCTGGGACGGAGAAGAAGGGGGGGTGCAGCCGGCCGCTTGTAGGAGCTTTTAACCCCTTTTTGGACAATGAAAACTTTACAGAACATTGACCTTTCCTAGAAGATAGAGTGGAAGATGAGGAAGGAAATGGGCCAGTGTGAGAGAGGTCTGGGCAAGTGAGAGATGGTGGAAGAATAGAGAAGAATCTTAGTGGGAAGAGATGATGGAGTGGCTTTTGCTGGACTCTTTTTGTACAGCCATGGACAGAACCATGTTCCTTGTGACACAGAGACTGCATCCAGGGGGAGGCAATGCCTCAGGACCAAGAGGGTTCAGTGTTGGTGCCCCTCGGCCCCAGGGGGTGAAATATGGGGGGGACAGGTGTCCCAAAGGAGAGACTGTGCCCTTTTTGGATCAGGACAAAGCATCCTTAAAATTCGACCCTAGAAGCAGCTCTGGTCCGTGTTCAGTGGTGAGAGCACTGGACATGAAAGGAAGAGGTCACCATTGGCACAAGAAGGACTCCTTCTCCTCTTGATGAATGAGGATTGAGTATTCTGAAGGGTGGTGCCGGACTGAGAGTTGATGATTTGGGGGATGTATTGTATTGGGAATTTGGTGGGGAGGAGGAGGAGATGTATTTGTGAAGTTTTCATTTTCCTTGTGTGTTTCTTTTATTTTGTTGTTTTTTTCCTTTCCCTTGTAGTTTAGTTAATAATTTTTTTTTTCCCAAGTGGGAGCCTGCTGTGCTTATTCCTGGTCCCATCTCACAGCAGAAACCAGGGAGAGGGTATTCTCATGGGGGCACTGGCATTGTGCCAGTGTCAAACCATGACACAGTGTAGGGGGTTGTGCTGCTTAAGGGGGAGCCAGGGGCTGCCTCAGCAGTTCCTACTCTCATCTGGTCATTTGGGTTGGCCTTGACATCCCAAGTATGGCTTTGTCAGCCTGAGATGCAGAAGAGGGGTTTCATTCTTCACTTCCATGTATCCACAAGCCCTGGTTTTGACAATAATTCAGAAATCTGGGGAAGAACAGACAAATGAATTAAACAGTGTGGCCAAGCAGATGCAGAGACAAGGAGATGAGCAGCAGGGTGCTGGAAAGGAGCCCTGCTCTGAGGCTGATCCACTCCTCTGTGCCCCTCGGCAAGGCGGGGAAGGGGCTGTAAAGCCCCGTTTGAGCTGAAAGCACGAAGCAACTGCAGTTCCCCCCATCTTCCGAGGGCAGAGAGAAGCGAGCACGGCGCGGAATTGCAAAGCACAGCCCTGCAGCCCCGCGCTGTCCTCTCGCTCTTTCTCCATGCGCGCAGCCCAGCGGTGGCCACAGGGCAGGGTGACCCCGCCGCCCGCGGCCGCCCGCACCCGGCACGGGCGGCGATCTCCAGCCCCCCGCAGCATCTGGGGCTCAGGCTGCCTCTTGCCGGGCACCTCATCGCTCTCCATCCATGGTGCTGCTCCGGGATGAGCCTGCGGCCGCCCAGAGCAGCATCTGCCCGCGGCAGGAGCAGCGCTGCCGGCCCCGGGCTGCGAGCGGGCGGCCCCGGCCGATGCTTCCCGAGCGGCTGCAGGCGCTTGTCGTGAGAAAGGAATGTTCTTCCTGTCCCGCCCCATCCCCTTTCAGAGCCCTGCGTTTCCCAGCCGGCCGTAGGATTCCCTTCCCAATATATTCTTCCCTTCAGCTCTATGTCACTATTTCAGGGGTTTCTCCAGCCTGTAGTAACATAGTCAGTCTTTATGCTGGCTTAGGGGAAACATTTCCCTGCAAGACTCAGAGCTTGAGCTCATCTCCTTGCCCCAGTGAGGGATTCACCTGCAAAGTGCACGCAGACGCCTCTGTGACTTTTTGGATGCAGCTCTTGGAAGAGGCTGCCCAGAGAAGCTGTGGCTGCCCCCGGATCCCTGGGAGTGTCCAAGGCCAGGCTGGAAGGAGCTTGGAGCAATAGGACAGTGGAAGGCGGTGGAATGAATGATCTTTAGTGTCCCTTCCCACCCAAACCACTCTGGGATTCTGTGATTTGTCTCTGCTTAGGCATGTCCATGTGAACACCTGAGACTTGGGCTTTCATGCCACCCTTTCCCACTGGAGTGGCAGGAAATGGGCTGGCTTGGTGGTCTTTTGAGCGCTGCTGAAATCCAGACACAGCAGCCCTCACCCTGAAGAAAGGCAAGGCTGTTCCATTTCCTTGGTACTGCTGCCAGATTTTGGAGCCTCATTCTCTGCAGCCAGAAGAAGAAACACTTCACCCACTGAGTGGCCAGCACGGAGGGAAGGAGAGCAGCTGTGTGCTGGTGCCTGTCCTCTGCAAGGGGACACACTGTCACCCTGCCCCAGTCCTTGTGAGCCAGTCCCTGGAGAGCTGCTCTGGCCATTGCCACAAGCTCCTGGAGCTTGGTCCAAGGTTTGTTGCAGTGCAATGGATGGCTAGACGATGGCTTAATAAACTGAAGACCTAAGAAGAATTAAAAAAAAAAAAAATTAGGAAATAAAGAAGAAACAAGAAGCATAAGAAGGGTTTAGGCCAGAGAAGTGATCTTTCCAAAGCTGGGCAAGGAAAGCTTCTTGATTCTGCAGGATTTTAGACTTGTGAATGATAAATGCATTTTTGTTTGGTTCAATTCTGACTTTGGCTTTCAGCATGTGATGATTTTTAACCAAAAATATGCCAGAAACTGAGCTGCACTTTTGCTATCCTGCACAGGCTCCCCCCAAATCCTCTCTACAGCATCACTCTGAGCTCTCAGTAGTGCTGTTTTAGGCATAGAAACATTTGGTGTGTGCAGGTGCTGACAAAAACAGTGGGGAAGTCACAGGCTAGGCTCCAACAACTTGAAAGCTCTGTTTTACAGTGATCACAGTGACCTTCCATGGGTGAGAGAGAGGAGGTTTGAACCTCTTCAAAACATCCACTCCAACTGCAGCTTCCCAAAGAGGAAGATCTCCCTGGGAGACTCGCACAGGGTGAAACACTCTCACTGCAGCTGAGGGCAGAGGTTGTGTTTAAACAGGAGGGTGAGGAGCAGGCTCACTCAGCCATCCCATGTGCATGAAAAGCAGCTCCAGAGCTTCTGGTCTGATTTTTCAGCAGCTCACAGGGCCATGGAGTTGCTGGATGTGTTTTTGTGACCCCCCTCACCCAGAGCATGAGCCCTCTGCTCATTTGGCAGAGAGAGCAAGTGACCAAGGCATCTGGTGGATCTTCAGGGTGAGCTTTGAGAGCAAAGCCCTTGGACACACACACACACAAAGGTGGTGCCTGCCAGCAAAAACCTTGGATTTTTTTCAGTATGGGAAGATACATCTCAGGATTGGCTCATTCCCACAACCTCAGCACAAACTCAGAGCAACACAGGGGAGTAGTCTGAAAAGAATGGGCTTTGCATTTTGGACACCTCTCCAAGCCCATGTGAAGGATTCCCTGGGAATGTACTCCTGGCTCCATCCATACTGACTGCACAGTCACTCCTGGCATTGCCACAGCTTGCTTTGTCCAAGTGTGGGTGGCTATGGCTTTGTGTCCCAAAGGGAACAGTCCTCCACTTCATGGCTGTGTTTTCTTCACTGAGTGGATTATTTGCTTCACTCCTGAGGTGAAAACCAGCGTGCATAGAAAACAGGCAAAATTGGTTTGGGGAATAAAATCAGGGAATGATGGGGGGGAAAAATGGCAAAAATAGGCAGAAAACTGGCCTGGCAGTATCAATGTAATTCTTAGGGCTAAGAACCAGCAGGTGACAAACAGGTGCAGCTTTTCTGGGATAAAAGGATCCGTGCCACTTCAAATAGCATAAAAAACTTGCCTGTGGCTGGGTCTCCATGGGCTGTGCCTCTCTCCCTTGAAGCCATCCATGCGGGAGTCTGACAGCACCAAGGGCAGTCCCAGGTGTCCCTGTGCCTCGTGTCACTGTCCTTGGCGGGCCAGCTGTCCCCTTTGTGGCCTGGCATGTGGCACGGGGGGCTCAGAGCCCGGCAGGGCCGCGCAGCCGCAGCAGCAGGGCTCCCACCGCCCCGTCCCGGAACGCTTTGTCCTTGGCTGCCGCTCTCGGTGCGCGGACAAAGACCTACGAGCCAACAGGAATCATCCTTTGGAATCTGCAATGACAGCATGGAGAAACACCGATGGGATCATTTAATAAAATCCACACTGTTTCCTTGGGGAAGCTGAATAAACAGCGCTATCAGGAGCTGCCTCAGCCAGCCCTTGAAGGCCAGCAGTGCGTGCTGCTGGGATCGTGCTCCTTGCACGCGGAGGGAGGCAGGGAGCTGGATCCAAGGGCTCATTAATCAAACGGGAGTTTGGCTCTGCTTTGGCCCACATGGAAGCCGGGATGCTGCACAAACACACCCTTCCCTTTGGCCGTGAGCTGGCCACCTCCTCAGGCCAGCTGCAGGTGAGGGATGCACAGAGGAATGTGTGACGCCTCTTGTTTGCATTCCCCCTCACATCCAGGGAGGAGCCCGGCTCCCTCTGTGGCTGGTCCTGGCTGAGAATCCCCCTTGCTGCTCTTTCTGTGGAGAGCAGCTCAGTTAATCCGTGCCAGCTTCTTCTCCTCCTGCCCACTGTTGTCTGGGGACTGCCAACCCCCCGTCCCTGCTTGACACGTTTGGAGTGAGGCTGGGTGTGGACGTGTTCATGGAATCACAGAATCCCCAAATGGTTCAGGCTGGAAAGGATCTTAAAGCTCATCCAGTCCCACCCCCTGCCACAGGACACCTTCCAGCATCCCAGATTGCTCCAAGCCCATCCAGCCTGGCATGGAACATTTCCAGGGATGGGGCAGCCACAACATCCACACCCACAAATATTAATGAATGTTGGACTTGAGACAGCACCTAAATCCATTCCTCCTTTGTTAAGCTGATCCTAAGATGCATTATGATCCAGGGTAATCAAGGAGTTCTCAATGCCTACCCTTGTATCTCTGTTCTTGGAGTCATGTCACTGAGAATTTCAGTGTTTGCTTAAAAACTTTTCTCAGATAAGGTGTGAAGCCTGAGATCACTTTCAAGACTCAAACTTTTGCTCTCAAGAAAATTAGCTTTTAAAAAATGCCGTGGTTTGAGCCAGTGTCACAGTTTCAGGGAGTTTCAGGTGAGAAGTCCACGGCCCCATCAGTGCCAAGCCTTCCCTTCTAAGAACATCTTCCCCCCCTTTTCCTCCTTTCCCACCTTAAAGAAGAAGCTGAGGAAGCTGGAGCCAGTGCTGCCGTTGCCATCACTGCTTCTGGAATTTCCTTGGCAAGTGTGGCTTTTCTCCCATTTCTGTCCCTGCTGACTTCATCCTTTCAGCCCCTCTCCTACTTCTGGAGGTCTTGGTGGGCTCCATCCTCCAAAACCTCAACTGGCCTTTTAGGAAATCTAACATTTCTTCCTGTGAGTCCTCCGTTGAAAGCTTGTGGCCATTGCACCTTTCAGTGAGGCCAAAAACCTCAATTTAGATCACTTCAACTTACTTCTGACTCCCACAATTAGTTAATCTTGCATTGATGACTGCCCATTCTGAATCATGGGTCTGGTGCTGGGACACTCAGTGCATTCAGACCAAGGGGTCTCCTGACTTTCCTTAGTCTTTGGGTTTGGACTCTGTCCTGTTGCCGTTTTCATCAGATTTGGACCAGAGGGTGCTGGACACTGGAACAGACTCCCCAGGGAATGGTCACAGCCCCTGTGAATTCAAGGAATGTTTGGACAAGGCTCTCAGACCTGTGGTGGGATGTCCTGCGCAGGGCCATGAGTCAGACTCATGATCCCTGTGAGTCCCTTCCAGCTCAGGATATTCTTGGATTTGTTGGAGTCAGTCATGGATATGGACAAGACACCTCAGGGTGGATCCCTTTCTCTGCTCTCTGGTATTCTGCTCTTTCCTGGCAATCTCCAAGAAAATTGCTCTGCACTAATCTTTTTTTATCAATTGCAGCAGCTTGCTGGGCTTTCTTCTAAATCTTCCAGATGTCTTTGATCAGCCATGCAAAACACTTTTCATTTTCTCCTGAACTTTGCTTTTCTCTTGAATAAAAAGTGCAGCCAGGCTTGCTTAAGAGGTTTTCTTGAGACAATAGCACTTTCGTTTCTATCTTATGGACCGTGTTTTGCCTTTTAATTTCACCAACGTGACACCTTGGTTGGACAGGGCCGGGTGATTTCCTCATTTGGATCCAGTGGGGCTGGGATTTCCAGCCCTAAACTCCTTGGACCCTGGCACCAAAAATCGATCACAACATCACACAGCAGCTTCTCCCTTTTAAACTTTCTCTGAAATAACCAAAACAGCTCTTAAAATTCCTTTCTCTTGGTCAATCCCAGATCTTTTGGGAGCAGACTCAGGGACAGAGCACAACATTAATCTGTTGTTATTCAGACGTGGCTTGTTGTCCGTCTTTCCCTACTAAATGACAGCAGCAGATATTGAGAATAACCAGGTATCCTGAGGAGTTTTTCCTGCAGCAGGTTATTTTCCTATCATGGTCCATCTGTAATTTTAGTACTCATTAAAAGACCACTATAAATACAGAACAGCACCGGGCAATTGCTCCCCCTTCTATTTGTAAACCTCAAAGTCTTCCAGGTCTTAACAACAACAGGAAAAACCCTGTGTCACCCTTTTGGGATATGAACATCTCCAGGGTTTGGACACATGCCAGGATCGCCACTGTAAGAGCTGCATGGGCTGGAAAACCAACGGATGTAACAGCATTTTATGGGGAGAGGTAAATCCTGCTGCTGCTGCCCCAGGAATTTCCTTTCATTTGAGAAGCATCAAGAAAGGCCAAGAGTGTTGAAACACACAGAGCCTGGGGAGGCATCAGGGTATTTATTGTAGCAGCTGCTCCCTGTAAAGAAGTCCCTGCCAGGCTCAGCTTGAGAGAAATTCTGCAATCACATCCAACCCTCGGCTTCTTTTGGGTGGGATGAGGAGCAGCCCTCAGCCCACTCCAGCCCTGGAGATGTTTCCATGCACGGAGCAGCAGCGCCTGCAGGGCAGAGACGCTTTGGCTCTGGGCTCTCTGGGCACTTTCTGCTGCAAGGCCATTCCCCTCTGGAGCCCAGCCCAGCAGCCACATGTGAAACACAAAGCTGTGTTTCGGGGCAGGTACACACAGGCAATGTGTGCATTTGTGATTGTAATGTGTGTGGAAACCGACCATGGGACAGTCATAAAGACGAATTCTAATAATAACTGAGAATAATAAAGCATGGAAGAAGGCCTTTGAACCTATCCTTTGTTTGCAGTTAACCTTTATAAGCCTTAAGTTGATTTAGGAGCATTTGAATTAAAGCTTTAAGGATGTTGCTTTTTGACAGGAACTTTCTGCTTGTAAGCCTTAAAGAGTTTTGCAAGAATAACCTTTGGAAGTATAATTTTAGAATGTTGCTTGTAGTAAGGATCTTTTGAAACTATAGCTTTAGAATATAAAAAAAGGAAACATGCAGCTTGAGAAAGGAAGATGGACATCAACTCAAGGACTAACAGGTTTGACCAAGGGAAGCTGGACATCACTGCTATGAGATTTATAGTCCTTGCAATTAAAAGTTGGCCCCACATCTGGAGAACTGGACCTCACCATCTGGGATACTCCTTCCTTCTTTCGGAAACTGGACCACCACCACCTGGGATGCTCCTTTTTCTGGGACACATCCTGAGAAAAACTACATCACAATAGTGTATAGAATTGTGATGGAAAAATTGGCAATAGACACTGCTGGTGAGGAACAATTGGCAATAGAAACTGCTGAGAAAGCTGATGAGTACCCCTATAAATACCTGTCAGCCTCAACTCTCGGTGTGCAGTTGGAGGGAAAACTTCCCCCACTGTACCCAGCGCTGTATTGCTCATACTTGACCATATTAATAAATTGATTGCTGCTGGAATATTGGCCTAGTCAAGCTTCTTATTTATAACAAAATCCACCCTAAAACTCAACTGCTTGCACGTAAAATCAGCCTCAGAGACCTAAAATCACCCAGACTGGCTTAAAACGCTCACAATGGAACATAAAATCACCCTTAGAGGGCTTGGCTCAAACTGAAATTATCCAAAGAGGCCTGAAATCAGCCAAAGAGATCCAAAATCCATTGTAAAACTGTCCAGTTTATTCTTAAATTATCAAAACTGGCCTAGACCCCAATAGATTCGGCCTCGAGTCAGCCAAAGGGGCCTAAAATCCCCCCGGCCAGGCTGGGACTGCCCGCAAGGAATCCGAGCCCAGCCTAACCCTGCCCAGGCCGGCCCAAAATGCCCCCGAGGGGCCGAGGCTGAGGCCGAGCCCGGGATGGGCTCCGGGCTCGCTCCGGGCCCTCCGCGCTCGCTCCGGGGAGTTTTGGCCGCGGCCCCGGCCGGGCCTGGGCGGGACTGGGAGGGACCAGGGAGGGCCGGGCAGGGCTGGGGCATTTGGGGCTTTCTTGGGCTGCGGGAGTTTGTGGGGAGCTCAGGGGCGATTATTGGGGTTTTCCGAGAGAAGGATTGGGTTTGGGGGAACTTGGGGAATTTTGGGGGCTTTGTGGATTTTGGGGGGTTTTATTGCCGCTTTGGGAATGTTTTTCTGGGGGTTATTGAAATCTTAAGTTTTTTTTTTTTTAATTTCAGGGGGTTTTATGAGGATTTTGTGAGGGGTTTTTGGGATTCTCTTGAATTTTGAGGGGTTTTATTGGGATTTTTGGGGGATTTTGGGGGGTTTTATTGGAATTATGGAGCATTTAGTGGGATTCTTTGGAGGTTCAGGTGTTTCAAGGAATTTTTGGGGTTTTGTTTGGTAGCAGTTTGGAAGGTTTTTGTGGGGTTTTTTTGGATGTTGCCAGGATTTCTTTGGGTCTCGGGGGGGGGGGGGTAGTTTGTGGGACTTTTTATGGGTTTGGGGACAATTTTGGTTTAATTAGGATTTTTGTGGTTTGTTGGGACTTCAATATCCTTTGTGGGCTTTTATTAGGATTCTAGGGTGTTCTAATGGGATTTTGTGAGATTTAATTAGGATTTTGTGGGTTTTATTAGAGCTTTTTGGGATTTTATGGAGATTTTGATGCCTCTCAGCCCTTTTCACACACTCGAGGACAAGCCCAAAGCCCCCCCAGAATTCCAATAAAAATCCCCAAAACTCCCCAAAAATACCAAAAAAACCCTCCAAAATCCCAGAGAATCTCAAAAAATCCCAGTGGAACCCACCAAAATTTAAAAAAACTTCCAAAAATTCCAATAAATCCCCTCCAAGAAACCCCCACAACACCAATAAAATTCCCTGAAAATCCAACCCCCCCCCAAAAACCCAATAATTCTCCCCGAAAACCCCAATAATTCCCCTTAAACTCCCAATAAAATCTCCCAAAGCGCAGAAAAGCTCCCCTAAAATCCCCAAAACACCTCTCAAAACCCAAAATTCCCCAAAACCGCCGCCCAAAACCCCCCCAGACTCAGTGGGGCCGTCCTGGATCAGGGGGCACCGGCCGGTGGAACAGGAGCCACTTCAGGGGGCCCTGGGAGCTTTTTGGGGAGGGGGCACCATGGGAGACCCCCCAAAAACCGGGGGGGGGGGGAACCCCTGCTGTGCCCCCTCCCCCCGAAACCCCCAGAGCCCGGTTCAGGGTGGGCCTGGGACCCCCCGGGACCCCCAAATCTCCCCCGGGACCCCTCCAGGAACGCCAAACCCCCCAGAGCCCCCCAGGGTTGGCCCAGGACCACGCTGGACCCCCAAACCCTCCCCAGGACCCCCAAAACCTCCCGAGGACCCTCACCCTCCCCCCAGACCCAAAATTCTCCCCAAAATTCACCCCCGACCCACCTGAGGCCCCCCAAATCCATCAGACAGCCCCAAATCCCCTTCAGACCCCTTCAGCGTGCGCCGGCTCCCAGCCAATAGCGGCGCGCCCCGCCCAGCCGACCAATCATCGCGCTGCATTCCACAAATCAACGAATCACCGTGCGGCTCCCCTCAGCTACGCCCGCCTCCCCCTCGCCGCTCCAGCCAATCAGAAGCGAGCCGGAAGCGGCGCCCCCTCCCCTGCCGGTCCCGGGCGGGTCCGGCGGGAGGCGCTGGGAGCGGCGGGAGCGCTCCGGGAGCTGCTGAGGCGGCCGGGACAGGAGCGGGAGGGGCCTGAGAGGGGATCCGGGAGGGTCTGGGGGGGCTTTGGGGAAGGTTCCGGGGGCTGTGGGGGGCGTCTGGGGAGGGGCCTTGGAGGGGTCTTAGGGGGTCTGCGGTGGGTTCGCACAGGGCTTTGGGGAGGGCTCTGGGGGGTCCTGGAAGGCTCCTGGGTGGGGTCTTGAGAAGGAACAAGGGGGGCCTTGGGGAGGGGTCTGGGGAAGAGTCTGGGGGGGTCTCAGCGGCCATCCTGGGCTGGGCCCCATTGAGGTCTAGGGGCTCTCAGGGGGGTCCTGGGCCAACCCTGGGGGGCTCTGGGGGTCCCGGGGGAGATTTGGGGGTGGCTCCTGTTCCACCGGCCGGTGCCCCCTGATCCAGGACGGCCCCACTGAGTCTGGGGGGATTTGTGGGGATTTTGGGGTTTTGAGAGGGTTTTTGGGGATTCTGGGGTGGCTTCTTTGGGAGATTTTCTTGGGAGTTGGGGGGGAATTATTGGGGTTTTTGGGGAGAATTATTTGATTTTGGGATGGTTACGTGATTTTGGGGGGTTTTGTTTATTTGGGGGGTTTTGGATTTTTGGTGTTTTGTTGGGGTTGTGGGGGTTTTGTGGGGGGAGATTTATTGAAAATTTTGTGACTTTTTTTAAATTTTGGTGAGTTCCAATGGGATGTTTGGGGATTCACTGGGGTTTTGGAGGGTTTTCTTGTAATTTTTGGGGATTTGTGGGGTTTGGGGAATTTTAGGGGGGCTTTAGGGCATTCCCTGGGTGTGGGGAAGGGCTAAATGGCAACAAAATCTCCTTAAAAGCCACAAAATACCAATAAAACCCACAAAATCCCAATTAAATCTCTCAAAATCCCATTAGAACACTCTAGAATCCCAATAAAAGCCCACAAAATCCTTTGGAATCCCAATAACCCCAAAAATCCTGATTAAACTCGGCAAATCCCCACAAAATGTCCCCAAAACCAGAAGAAATCACACAAAATCTTCCCCAAGATCCAAAGAAATCCTGGCAACACCTAAAACCCCCCAAATCCCACCAAAAATCCCCAAAACCCCAAATCCCCAATTAATCCCTCTGAATACCACCACAATTCCAATAAAATGCCCCAAAATCTCCTAAAAATCCCAATAAAACCCCAGGAATTTCTGAGAATCCCAGAAAATCCCAACAAAATCCCAGTAAAACCCCCTAAATTCAGAAAGAGCCACAAAAATTTCAATAAACCCCCAAACACCCCCAGAAAAACTCCCCCTCAAAATGCCAATAAATCCCCCAAAATCCAAACCCCCCCAAAATCCACAAAACCAGCCACTCCCAGTCAATCCCAGTGTGATTCCAGTCGCTCTCAATGAGATCCCAGTGTAACCCAGCATGGACTCAGCTGCTCTCACTGGGATCCCAGTGTGATCCCAGTTGCTCCCAGCATAATTCCAGATGTTCCCAGTTCCTCCCATGATGATCCCAGTTGCCCCAAGAATAGTCCCAGTCCCTCCCAGCAGGGTCCCAGTCGTGCCCAGTTGCCTCCAGGGTAGATTCAGTTTCCCCCAGCATCGTCCCAGTTGCTGCCAGCATGATCCCAGCTGTTCCCAGGGTGGTTCCAGTGCCCCCAGGATGGTTACAGACACTCCCAGTATGTTTCAGTTACCTCAGAATGATCCCAGTCTTTCCCAGTTCCTCCCAGTTTCCTCTAGCATCATCCCAGTTTCCATCTGTTGCTCAAAGGGTGGCCCCAGTTGCTCCCAGTATGATCCCAGTTGCCCCAGTTGTAGTCTCAGTCCTCTCAGCATGGTTCCAGAACCTTCCAGCCGATCCCAGTTGCTCCCAGTGTGTCACATTTTCCTCCCAACATGGGCCCAGTAGCTCCCAGTAAGCCCCAGTCAGGTTCCATTCACGCCCAGTATAATCCCAGTATGAGTGTAGCCACTCCCAGTATGATCCCAGTCCCTTGCAGTCTAATCCCAGTTGCTCCCAGTCACTCCCAGTCTGATGCCAGTGCCCCCAGCGTGATCCCAGTTGCTCCCAGCATGGGCCCAGCTGTTCCCAGTGTGCTTCCATCACTCCCCTATGGTTACAGACACTCCCAGTGTGATCCCAGTTGTTCCCAGTGTGGTTCCAGTCCCCCCAGTATGGTTCCAGACACTCCCAGTATATCCCAGTTGCCCCCAGCATGTCTGCAGTCATTTCCAGGCACTGCCAGTGGCCCCAGTAAGGTGTCAGTTATCCCAGTATGATCCCCCAGCCATGCCCAGTAGATCCCAGTTGCCCCCAGCAGGCATCCAGTCCTTCCCAGTTCCTCCAGTTTGCTTGCAGCATCATCCCAGTTTCCCTCAGTTGCTCCCAGTTGCCCAAACTGTGATCCCAGTCGCTCCCTTTCAACCCCAATATGATCCCAGTAAGCTCCAGTTTGATCCCAGTCACATGCCAGCCCTCCCAGTGTGGTCCCATTATAACTCCAGTTGCTTCCAGTCTCTCCCAGTATGGTCCCAGCTGCCTCCAGCGTGCTCCCAGTTGCTCCCAGTCAGGCCCAGTCTGGGGGATGATGTGCAGGGTGTGCTCCCAGTCCCTCTCAGATCCTCCCAGTATTAGTCCAGTCCCTCCCAGTATGATCCAAATAGGAGCCCAGTGTGCTCCCAGTCCCTGCCAGTATGAACCAGTTGTGCTCCACATGGTTCCAGTTGCTCTCTTTCACCCTCACTTTTGTTCCAGTCACTCCCAGTATGTCCCAGTGTAGCCCACTTCCGTCCACCCTCTTTCCAGTTCCTTCCAGTATGATCCCATTTGCTCCCAAGCACTCCCAGTCAGCATCAGTGTAGTGGCACTCACTGCCAGAATGATCCCAGTCAGCTCCAGCATGGTCCCAGATCATCCCAGTATAAGCCCAGCAGTTTCCAGTCACCCCCAACATGCAGCCAGTCACTCCCAGTTGCTCCTGGCATGATCGCAGTTGTTCACAGCTGTTCCCAGTCACTCTCAGCATAATCCCAGTCACTCCCAGTATATCCCATTTGTCCCTAACATGGTGTCAATTGCCCCCCGCAGGCTGCTACTCGCTCCCAGTATGATCCCAGTATCCATCAGTGTGATCACAATCTGCCCTGGTATGGCAGTATAATCCCAGTATGATGTCAGTACAAAGCCAGTACAGCCCCAGTCAGTCCCAGTACGATCCCAGTGCAGCCCAGTCCCTGGCAGTGCTGCCACTGCTGGGATCCCCCAGGCCTGTGTGCGTTCCCCCCTGGCGGATGTGCCGAGAGGAGCCCCAGGGGCTGGCAGTGGCCAGGCAGGGTCCCCAGCAAGGCCCAGTTTGGATGTGCAGCCCCCAGTTTGCCCAGTTTGCCTCTCCTTTGGCCCGGGCCGGGTTCCCCCCGCCCGCAGCGGCTGGGAGCAGCCGAGAGCCCCGCGCTGCCCATGCCGACCTGACCCGGCTCCATCGCCGCTGCTGCCGCGGGCTGCGAGGGCCGCGGGAACGGGGCACCGAGGGTGTGGCTGCTGCTGGGGGAGGAGGAGGAGGGAGGGAAGGGCAGGGATGGAGGAGGAGGCGGGTAGAGGGGGGAGGAGGAGGAGAAGGAATGAAGGCGGAGAGAGAGCAGCGATGGAAGGAGGAGAAGGAGGAGGGGTTAGGGAGGAGGAGGAGAAGGAGAAGGGATGGAAGGGGCGGGAGAAGGAGATGGAGATAACAGAGAGGAGGGTGAGGGGGGATGGAAGAGGAGGAGCAGGAGGAGAAGAGCAGTGAAAGAGGCAGGTTGAGGGGGAGGAGGAGAGGGAGGAAAGATGGAGGAGAAGAAGGATGTGGAGATAAGACAGGAGGAGCGAGAGCAAGAGGAGGGACGAAGGCGGATCAAGGCTGAGCAGGAGGAGGAGGGCAGGGATGGAGGGGGAGGAGGAGGCGGGGTTAGGATGGGGGAGATAGGGCTATGGAAGAGGAGGAGGGGAGAAGGAGAAGGAGGAGGAGCGGGGATGGAAGAGGAGCGAGAGGGGTGGATCGAGGTTGAGCGGAGGGAACCACGCGGTCTCAAGCCCTGCATGAATTCGCAGCCCCCACCTGTGGGATCATCGCCCCCCCCATGGCGCAGGTGAGCGGGGAGGGGGAGCCCAGCCCGGATATCCCGGGTGGTCCCTGGTTGGGTTTTTGGGGGGATGTTTGGAGAATGAAGAAGTCCAAGGCTGAGCGGAAAAGGCCCCTCGGGGGGACATCGGGGGGGGGGGGTGGCGGTGGCGGTGTCCTGCTGGGGATGCCCTGGGGGGATCTCGTTGCCCTTGCCTGAGGCACGGAGGCAAATCCCATCCTGTCCTTGTCCTTCCTCGCCCAGAGCAGGAGCTGAGCATGGAGAGCAGGGAGGACAAATGCCCGCGGCAGAACCTGGTGGCAGAGGCCGTTTTGAGCGGCTCCACGGCACAGGAAGCCAATGGGGAGGAAAAGCCCCGGAGATGCCGCACGAGGAGGGGCTGCAAACGCAGATGGCGGGGATGTGAGGGGGAAAGAGGCAGCCTGGGCCGGGAAGGCGGCCGGAGATGGAGCCAGAGCTCAGAGCTGGTGCTCCATGAGCAGCTCCATGATGGGGAGAAGCCCCACACGTGCAAGGAGTGTGGGAAGAGCTTCAGGTGGAACTCCGAGCTGATCAGGCACCAGAGGACCCACACTGGGGAACGGCCCTACGAGTGTGGGGAGTGTGGGAAGAGGTTTCAGACCAGCTCCCATCTCCTCCGACACTATCAGAGTCACACAGAGGAGAGGCCCTTCCACTGCCCCGACTGTGGGAAGGGATTCCAACGCGACTCCACCCTCGTGAAGCACCGGCGCATCCACACTGGGGAACGGCCCTACCAATGTGTGGAATGTGGGAAGAGCTTTGGACACAAAGGGAACCTGTTCCAGCATCAGAGGATCCACACTGGGGAACGGCCCTGCGAGTGTGGGGAGTGTGGGAAGAGCTTCAGGTGGAACTCCGACCTGATCGTGCACCAGAGGACCCACACTGGGGAGCGGCCCTACGAGTGTGGGAAGACCTTCAGGAGGAGCTCTGACCTTATAAAGCACCAGAGGATCCACACTGGGGAGAGGCCCTATGAATGTGGGGAGTGTGGGAAGAGCTTCAGCCTGAGCTCCAACCTGATCAGGCACCAGATGATCCACACTGGGGAACGGCCCTACGAGTGTGGGGAGTGTGGGAAGAACTTCAGCTGGAGCTCTGATCTGATCAAGCATCAGAGGATCCACACTGGAGATAGACCTTACGAGTGTGGGGAGTGTGGGATGCGCTTCAGCCAGAAATCTGACCTAATCAGGCACCAGATGACCCACACTGGGGAGAGGCCCTATGAGTGTGATAAATGCAGGAAGAGGTTTCTGACCAGCTTCCATCTCCTCCAGCACTATCAGAGTCACACAGAGGAGAGGCCCTTCCAATGCCTCGAGTGTGGGAAGGGATTCAAGCGCAACTCCACCCTCGTCAAGCACTGGCGCATCCACACAGGGGAGAGGCCCTACGAGTGTGATAAATGCAGGAAGAGGTTTCAGACCAGCTCCCATCTCCTCCGGCACTATCAGATTCACACAGAGGAGAGGCCCTTCCACTGCCCCAACTGTGGGAAGGGATTCAAGCACAACTCCCACCTCATCATTCACCAGCGCATCCACACTGGGGAGAGGCCCTACAAATGTCCCCAGTGTGGGAAGAGCTTCTCCTGCAGCTCTAACTTGACCCGACACCAACGGAGGCACCGGTAAGGGAAGCCCTGCGAGTGCCCCGAGTGCGGGAAGAGCTTCGTGCGCTGCTGCAGCTCCATCCCCCACTGGAGGAGGAACTTTGGGCACAACCCTGGTGAGCCACAGTCCCTGTGGTCCATGTTAGGAACACAGGTGGCTTGTTTTCCTTTTTTTTCACCTTAATGTTTCTCTCTTCTCCATCTCTTTGCACTCCAAAAGCCAAGAGGGATGGATCTGTCACCTCAAAACAACCCTAATCCCACTTAAAACAGCTCAATATTACCCCAAAAGAGCTCATTCCCACCTCAGAAAACCTCAATTCCATGCCAAACCCACTCGATTCCAGAGCCACCAGGCTTAGATGGGTTTGGGAGGAGACAGGCAGAAGTGTGATCCCTTTTTGGAGAGGTGGGATGGGGGTTGTGTGGGGCTGGGTGTGTGGGATGTATTTGATGGCAAATAAAACTCTCAGACTTATTGCTTTCTTTCCCGTTTATGTTGCAGTTCTGTTTGCAGGGTGCCGCCTCCCAGAGTGTCCCCTCACAGTTGCCGCCCTTGGCCTGAGCCGCCCCTTTCCCCTCACGGTTCCCGCCCTTTCCCCGCCCCCTTTCCCCTCACAGTTCCCGCCCTTTCCCCGCCCCCTTTCCCCTCAGGGTTCCCGCCCTTTCCCTGCCCCCTTTCCCCTCACGGTTCCCGCCCTTTCCCCGCCCCCTTTCCCCTCAGGGTTCCGGCCTTTCCCTGCCCCATTTGCTCTCACGGTTCGGCCTTCGGGAACGGGGGAGGAGGAGGAGGGAGGGAGGAAGAGGCCGAGCACCCGCAGTACAAGAGGAGAGGGAGAATCTCGTGGCCTGGACGCTCCCTGGAGGCGCCGCAGTCCCAGAAGCATCGCCCCCCATTTTGCTGGTGCCCGGGCAGCGGGAGTGCGGCCCAAATATCCCGGGGGGTGCCTGAGTTTGGGAATTTTGGGGAGGATGTTTGCAGCTGGCAGGGCTCCAAAGCCGAGTCGCAGATGGCCCTCGGGGGGACATCAGGGGGCCCTGGGAGGTGTTTTTGGGGGGTCCAGTTTCAGGCAGTGGCTGCTCCCCGTATGAGCCCACTTGCTCCCAGTATAGGCCTGTGCACTCCCAGTATAATCCTGGTCACATCCCCTCACTCCCCGCAGGATTCCAGTTGCTCCCAGTATGAAGACAGTCCCTGCCAGTCCTTCCGTATGATCATGCAATTTACTACCAGCACAGTCCCAGTTGCTCCCAGTTCCTCCGACTTTCATCCAGTGTGTTCCCAGTTCTCCCAGTTGTCCCTAGCATAGTCCTAGGCACTCCCAGTATGATCCCAGTCTCTCCTAGCAGGGCCCCAGTCACTCCCACTTGACCCCAGTATGTTCCCAATTCCCCCAACACCTTCCCAGTCACTCCCAGTTTGGTCCCAATCACCACTTGGATGGTCGGAGACCCTCCCAGTCTATCCCAGTTGCCCTGAACATTCTGCAGTGATTGCCAGGCACCCCCGTTACCTCAGCGTGGTTCACTTGCCCCCAGTTTTACCCCAGTTGCTCCCAGCTCTGCTAATTAAGTCCCCAGTCAGCTTTCAGGATGGGCCTGGTAGCTCCCAGTAACCCCCAGTCAGGGTCCACTCACACCCACTCTAATCCCAGTATGGTTGTAGCCACTCCCAGTATGATCCCAGTCACTTGCAGTCTAATCCCAGTTGCTCCCAGACACTCCCAGTACAATTCCAGTGCTTCCAGTGTGATCCCAGTTGCTCTCTGTCAATGCCAGCATGACCCAGTACCCTCAAGTATGATCCCAGTAACTCAGTGTCTCTCCCAGTTTATCCCAGTTGCTTCAAGCGTGTTCCCAGTCACCCCCACTTCCTCCCAGTTGCTTTCAGCTCCATTCCAGTTGCTCCCAGTCAATCCCAGCATGATTCCAGTCACCCTCAGAGTGATTCCAGTTGCTCCCAGCATGGGCCCAGCTGTTCCCAGTGTGCTTCCGTCACTCCCTATGGTTACAGACACTCCCAGGATGGTCCCAGTTGAACCCAGTTGCCCCTGCTATAGTCTCAGTCACTCCCCATATGATCCCAGTCCCTCCCAGTATGATCCCACTCACTCCCAGTTGCCCCAGTATGGTCCCAGTTCTCCCCAGCATGGTCCCAGTTGTTCCCAGTGTGGTTCCAGTCCCCCAGTATGGTTACAGACACTCCCAGTATATCCCAGTTGCCCCCAGCATGTCTGCAGTCATTTCCAGGCACTGCCAGTGGCCCCAGTAAGGTGTCAGTTCTCCCAGTATGATCCCCCAGTCATGCCCAGTATATCCCAGTTGCCTCCAGCAGGCATCCAGTCCTTCCCAGTTTCTCCAGTTTGCTTGCAGCATCATCCCAGTTTCCCTCAGTTACTCCCAGTTGCCCAAACTGTGATCCCAGTCACTCCCTTTCAACCCCAATATGATCCCAGTAAGCTCCAGTTTGATCCCAGTCACATGCCAGCCTTCCCAGTGTGGTCCTCCCAGTATAATCCCAGTTGCTTCCAGTCTCTCCCAGTATGGTCCCAGCTGCCTCCAGTATGGTTCCAGTTGCTTCCTAGATCAGCCCAGTCAGTCCCAGTATGATGCCATTTGCTGCCAGCGTGCTCCCAGTTGCTCCCAGTCAGGCCCAGTATGGGGGATGATGTGCAGGGTGTGCTCCCAGTCCCTCTCAGATCCTCCCAGTATTAGTCCAGTCCCTCCCAGTATGATCCAAATATGGCCCCAATGTGCTCCCAGTCCCTACCAGTATGAACCAGTTGTGCTCCACATGGTTCCAGTTGCTCTCTTTCACCCTCACTTTTGTTCCAGTCACCCCCAGTATCTCCCAGTTTATCCCAGTTCCCTCCACCCTCTTTCCAGTTCCTTCCAGTATGATCCCATTTGCTCCCAACCACTCCCAGTCAGCCTCAGTGTAGTGGCACTCACTGCCAGAATGATCCCAGTCAGCTCCAGCATGATCCCAGTTCACCCCAGTATAAGCCCAGCAGTTTCCAATCACCCCCAGCATCCACCCATTCAGTTCCAGTTCCACCCAGTTGCTCTTAGCATGTCCCCAGTTCCTCACAGCTACTCCCAGTAACACTCAGCACCATCCCAGTTCATCCCAGTAAATCCCATTTGTCCCTAACATGGTCTCAAGTGCCCCCCACAGGCTCCTACTCACTCCCAGTGTGATCCCAGTGTCCCTAGGTGCAATCACAGTCTGCCCTGATATGGCAGTATGATCCCAGTCTCATGTCAGTACAAAGCCAGTACAGCCCCAGTCACTCCCAGTACGATCCCAGTACGATGTCAGAACAAAGCCAGTACAGTCCCAGTCAGTCCCAGTCCGATCCCAGTGCAGCCCAGTCCCTGGCAGTGCTGCCACTGCTGGGATACCCCAGGCCTGTGTGCGTTCCCCCCTGGCGGATGTGCCGAGAGGAGCCCCAAGGGCTGGCAGTGGCCAGGCAGGGTCCCCAGCAAGGCCCAGTTTGGATGTGCAGCCCCCAGTTTGCCCAGTTTGCCTCTCCTTTGGCCCGGGCCGGTTCCCCCCGCCCGCAGCGGCTGGGAGCAGCCGAGAGCCCCGCGCTGCCCATGCCGACCTGGCCCGGCTCCATCGCCGCTGCTGCCGCGGGCTGCGAGGGCTGCGGGAACGGGGCACCGAGGGTGTGGCTGCTGCTGGGGGAGGAGGAGGAGGAGGGAGGGAAGGGCAGGGATGGAGGGGGAGGAGGAGGCGGGTAAGGGGGGAGGAGGAGGAGAAGGAATGGAAGGGGCGGGATGGAAAAGGAGATGGGGGTAGGGATAAGACAGGGGAGGAGGGGGGATGGAAGAGGAGGAGCGGGAGGAGAAAGAGCAGAGAAGGAGGCGGTGTTAGGGGAGGAGGAGAGGAGGAAGGGATGGAGGAGAAGAAGGAGGGGGAGATAAGACAGGAGGAGCGGGAGGAAGAGGAGGGACAAAGGCGGATCAAGGCTGAGCGGGGGGACCATGCGTGTCCAGCCTGCCTGAATTCACAGCCCCACCAGTGGGATCATCGCCCCCCCCATGGCGCAGGTGAGGGGAGGGGGGGGAGCCCGGCCCGGATATCCCGGGGGGTTCCTGGGTTGGGTTTTTGGGGGGATGTTTGGAGAATGAAGAAGTCCAAGGCTGAGCGGAAAAGGCCCCTCGGGGACATCGGGGGGTGGCGGTGGCGGCTGCCGGCAGAGGCAGCCTGGAGGCAGAGCCCTGTGTCCCCCAGGAGGCCAAAGTGGGGAGCCCAGAGAGGGGGGAGCGCCGCCATTGGCGGGAGCCTCAAGAGCCTGGAGAGGGGCAGGGGGACTCCTTGGAGCCGCTGCAGCCCAGAGCAGAGAATGAGGGGAGAAGGGAGCCCGGGAGCCAAAACAGCCCCGCATCCCGAAATGGGGAGAGCCAAGAGGGGGCAGTGCGTCCCCAGAGACGGCCTGGGGGGATCTCGTTGCCCTTGCCTGTGGCACGGAGGCAAATCCCATGCTGTCCTTGTCCTTCCTCGCCCAGAGCAGGAGCTGAGCATGGAGAGCAGGGAGGACAAATGCCCGCGGCAGAACCTGGTGGCAGAGGCCGTTTTGAGCAGCTCCACGGCGCAGGAAGCCAACGGGGAGGAAAAGCCCCGGAGATGCCGCTCGAGGAGGGGCTGCAAACGCAGATGGCAGGGATGTGAGGGGGAAAGAGCCAGCCTGGGCCGGGAAGGCGGCCGGAGATGGAGCCAGAGCTCAGAGCTGGTGCTCCATGAGCAGCTCCATGATGGGGAGAAGCCCCACACGTGCAAGGAGTGTGGGAAGAGCTTCAGGTGGAACTCCGAGCTGATCAGGCACCAGAGGACCCACACTGGGAATGGCCCTACAAGTGGGCAGTGTGGGAAGAGCTTCAGGTGGAGCTCCAGCCTTATCGTGCACCAGAGGATCCACACTGGGGAACGGCCCTACAAATGTGGGGAGTGTGCAAGACCTTCAGCCAGAGCTCCCGCCTTACTCGCACCAGAGGACCCACACAGGGGAGAGGCCCTACGAGTGCTCCGAGTGTGGGAAGAGGTATCAGACCAGCTCCCATCTCCTCCGGCACTATCGGATTCACACAGAGGAGAGGCCTTCCAATGCCTTGACTGCGGGAAGGCGTTCAAGTACAACGCCGAACTTGTCAATCACCAGCGCATCCACACTGGGGAGAGGCCCTATGAGTGTGATAAATGCAGGAAGAGGTTTATGACCAGCTCCCATCTCCTCCTGCACTCTCGGATTCACACAGAGGAGAGGCCCTTCCAATGCCCCGACTGTGGGAAGGGATTCCAGCGCAACTCCACCCTCGTCACCCACCGGCTCATCCACACTGGGGAGAGGCCCTACGAGTGTCCCCAGTGTGGGAAGAGCTTCTCCAGGAGCTCTACCTTGACCCGACACCAACGGAGGCACCGGTAAGGGAAGCCCTGCGAGTGCCCCGAGTGCAGGAAGAGCTTCGTGCGCTGCTGCAGCTCCATCCCCCACTGGAGGAGGCACTTTGGGCACAGCCCTGGTCACTCACATTCCCTGTGATCCATGTGGGAACACGCCTGCTGCTTGTCCTTTGGTTTGGCCTGAATTTTTTTCTCTTCTCCAAGTGTTTCCAATCCAAAGCCAAGAGGGATGAATCTGTCACTTCAAAACCACTCAAATCCCACTGAAAATAACTGAATTTTAACCCAAAAAGGCTCCATCCTACCTCAAATTCCTTGTTCCCTCCTTAAAAAACCTCAATCCCATGCCAAACTCCCCATTCCACAGCCACCAGGGTGAGATGGGGTTAGAAGGGGACTGGGAGAAGTGGGATCCCAATTTGGAGCAATGGGATGGGGATTTTGTGGGGCTGGGTGTGTGTGATGTATTTGATAGCAAAAAAAAAACTTTCAGAGTTACTGATTTCTGTCCCATTCATTTTCAGTCATTTCTGTTTGCAGAGTGCCACCTTCTCAGCTGATTCAATTCCTATAAAAGTCCCATTTTTTAAATCATCTAGCCTCTAAGAATTAAAAAACCAATATCCAAATAAAACCACGCACCCCCAATAAACCTTTTAAAAATAATTTTAATTGTTTTGGAGTACTTACGGATGTTATTGAAGTTTAATTGTTTGGTTAAAATGTCTGAGAAATTATTGTGGTGTTTGGTTTTGTGTTTAGTATATTTGTAATATGAATTGTTTTAACTAAGGTGTGTTAGATTGTATGTTAGTTTTTTAGGTATTTTTTTATCTGAAGTATATTAATTATTGAGTTAAAACTTTCATAAGGTATTTCTTGATATATAATTTGTTTATTTATATGCATTGGTAATATTATAGTAATAGTTGTTGGTTTGAGTTGAATCATTGTTGGAGTATTGTAAAGAAGACTTGAGATTTTTATATTTCATTTTTATTATAAGTTATTTAATTTCAAGTATTATATCTTTGTTTATAATGTTATTGCAATTTTTTGAGAGGATAGGAAGGAAGTTCAAGGGCAGGAACATTTTTTCCTGGCTGGGAACTGGAATTCCAGACCCTGGGAGTGTGTGCAGGACCTCACAAACTGGGATCAATAGATGGGCTGGGATCATAGGGATCAAGATGGGAACATGGGCTGGATCAAAGATGGCTGGGATCACCGGACTGGGATCACATGGATGGGGATCCTGTGATCAGACCCTCCAGACCAGGATAGCCTCAAGTGGGATCAAATATGGACTGGGACTGTATGGACTGGGATCCCAGGTTTCTGGGACCATATGGATCAGGACCACACAGACGGGATCAAATATGGGCTGGGACTGTTTTTTAAAGTAACTTTGTTATGTAGTTTTTATTTCTGTTGTTAATTAAGCTCAGTGAAATAGCTGCTTGTGTTAAACTGCCTGCTTGATGGATAACATCCAATGCACCCAGGATGAGGACACCTGTACAGATCTGCCAACTATCAGCACTCCCCGTCTGAAGGCAGAGTGCACCAAGGCCCAAAAACTGGAGGTGATAAAGAGAATGGACTAAAACCACAGCCAAGGAATCTGCATGCTCTAAAAAGGCAGGTCCAGGGCAGAGCCATGCTAAACAGTTCTTGGAAGATGTAAACTGGGTGCATCTTGGCACTCAGCCAGGAGCACCCTGTTACCTTCGGGGATCCCCGGAAATACCTTTCCCCTTACATCAGCCTGGTGCATATTCATAGAGCCTCATGCACAGCAACTGGGAAGGGTTAACACTTTACTGGGGATATTAGCGTTCAGAAACACATAATCACCAGAATGATTATATGCAGGTGCTTTTATTGAAGAGCTCTGGGTGTCAGGGGTACCAACCCAAATCTGACTCTGACATGGGTTCGGGGAACATGTTTTTATATTCTATCCTTATATAACTTTCATGTTAATGATTAAACTTATATTGTTCTATTGTATACATAGATTTCAGCCAAGCATGGGCTCCTTGTGGCCCCCTCAAACTTCTAACATAGTTTCTCATGATTCTTCTTATTATTAAACAATAATTATATTAAATTACTAAACAATCATCACATCTAACAATTATATCATTTATCATGTTCTGCTTACGCAGGTGCGATTTACATGATCTGGCAAGCACAAAGCCTAACATTTTCAGAGTCTATTTTTGACATTTTTCCAGGGCCTCACTATCATTCTCCCCCCTTTGAAAGCATTTTCACTTCACTATAGGTGTAAATGTTTTCACTTGATACAGTCCTTAATTTCTCAATTTATTCTTGACGTTCTTCAAGGCCATGGTTGATGTAAACGTTGTCGTGGATGCTGTCACGCACTGGAGAACCAGAAGATGGTGGGCATGGATCTCGTGTCAGTGCCTTTATTATCTTCTGGTTCCAGGATGTTTTCTTCTGTATCTCTCCCTTTAAGATGCTGTGAACTAACCAAATTGCTAAGAATACAATTAGTAAGATTATCACACTCTCAATGATAGATTTAATCCATGAACTCACATTCCACCCTAACCCTTTAAAGATTTTGCCTAGCCAGTCGTAGTCAAATCCTTTGCTCTTCTTGTGCTTCATGCTCTCTTTGTTTCAACTGATTGATGTCATATTCTACATCTGCAGTTACATTTGGGATGTGAACGCAGCAATGACCAACCCGTCCTTTAAAAATCCACCTACTCCATGCTCTTTCAGGAGTAACAAATCTAAGGCTAATCGATTTTGTAAAGTCATTTTTGTGGTGGCTTGTAATTGTACGTTTAATTCTTTAAATCCTTCCCGGGTGACTCTTGCCAGTCTATCTACCTGACCTGTAAGTTGTACAGCATCTTCTACTCTGATAGTTTGCTATAGGACCAAGCAAAGACTCTAGGGCCCACCCAAATTTCACTCCACCAGAGGGTTCTTGCCAAGTGTCATCTGGATTTTCATTGTCTAGAACTTCTCGTCTTGCTCTTATCTGCACAAGTTCATGTTTTCCATTAAATGGGGACTTTTCCAAATTGGACATGAGGTTGGGAGGCTAAAGTAATTTCCTTTACTTTCCCATCTACAGGCAGATGTGTTGTCCAGGTGCCATCGCTTGTTGCCCATACAAATTGTCCTGGACCTCGGACTGTACTCCTGGTACATCCTACAACTGCTTTATAATTCACTCTGCCTTGTTTATGTTTGATCCCTCTGCAAGCACAGCCAGTTTGTAGGGCTATTGCCAGGGGTGGCATCTGCTTTATCTCTGCATCATCAGAAGTGCAGTCATAAGTTTTATTACATGCCCACCAACTTACTTTGTCTGCCCTTGTTCTGCTACTGGTGGCAGTGTTTGTTACTGCTGGATCTGTTTCATTCTCGGGCCTTCCCACTTAATGCACCAAGGGGTGTTTGCCATACATTGGAATCTTTGAAGGATACTCACAGACCACGCACTGTCCCAAGGCTCTGTCTGATCTTTCTGATCCTTGGCCTCACACTTCCATACCAGAGTGGTTTCTGTAACATTTTCTATAATCTTTTTATAGTGTGGCAAATAGCATTGCCATTGTGTGATGCCTCCTGATTCTCCCATAGGGGTTCCTAGTGTGCCATCACTTAGAATACAGTCTTTCTGGCCCATGGGTCTCATCCATGTTCCTATTTTCTCCCAAGTTTCCTTGACTACTTGCCTCGACTCAGGTACCTGTTTGCATGCAATTGTTTTGTTGTTTTGTATTTCAGGTAGTTTTGATGTTACGATTCCCCAATTTACTGGGTCTCCTGCTGCCTTTGGTATTGGCAGACAGGCAGTTATTCTACAGGTGTTTTGCATTTTGGCAAAGGCTTTGACTAATCCAATCATTACATTCTCAGCCCAAACTGCATTAGAAACCTTTATCACCTGTGTTCTGTTTGTACCTCTCTCTTATTCTAGAATGAAGAGTGTGTTTGATTTGTTGATTTTTGCATTCACATCCCAAAGACATTAATGACCATAACATTGGCACAATTACTGATAGCATTCTGAAGCAATTAAACACATCTTATCTGCAGCCTTGTTGGTTCCACAGTTTACACAGTCCGTGATCCAGGATGGATTTTCTTCACTCGGGTGTAGTGAATCCAGGGGTCCACGCGGCTACTTTGACTGCTGTAAAAGGTCAGCAGTACCTGGTGGGGCCCACTCCACTTTTCTTTCAGCAGTTCTTCGTTCCAGTTCTTGATGTACACCTCGTCTCCTGGATGTATGTTATGAACTGGGTTCTCGAGAGTCAGCGGTCTATTCCACACCAGGATGCTCCAGAGCCGAGCTAAAGTTTTCCCGAGAGACAGAACATAATTATACACTTCCTGCTTTCCTGTGACGTGCACATTAGGTTAGGCTCAGGAGATTCATATGGTTTCCCATGCAATATCTCATAAGGACTGACTGACATCCCACTCCTAGGCTTTATCCGAATCCTCAACAGTGCTATTGGCAAAGCCTGGGGCCACTGCAATTTGGCTTCTTGGCATATTTTACTGATTTGCCTCTCTAGTGTCTGATTCATCCTCTCTACCTGTCCACTTGACTGGGGTCTCCATGGTGTGTGGAGGTCCCAAGTTATCCCCAGCAATCTACTTACCTCTCTTACTACTGTAGCTATGAAATGGGCCCCCTATCTGATGATACCCTAGGGGTACCCCGAACCTGGGAATAATCTCCTGTAGTAACCACTTTACTGTTTCCTTTGCTTGGTTGGTGCGACAGGGAAGGCTTCTGGCCACCCAGAGAATGTGTCAACCCCACTAACAGGTATTTGTATCCTCGAGTTCTTGGCAAGTCTACAAAATCTACCTGCCAATAGTCTCCTGGCTCTATTCCTATCCGAATTCTTCCTAGCTGTGCTTGTTGTCTAGCCACTGGGTTGTTTTTCAAGCAGATATCACACTATGACAACACTGATTTTGCCTTGTTAACATCCATACCGAAATTAAACTCTGCTTTAGCAATTTTACCAATGCCTCTGCTCCCCAGTGACATTCGTTATGTTAATTTGTAGAACTTCTCTCATTATGAAGGGGGTACCACTATCTGTCCTTGTGCAGTCACATCCATCCTTCTGAATTATTTTGTGCATTTAGCAAATGTGCCGTCCTCTCATCTTCTACTGAATATTTTGGTTCTGGAGGCAAATTGAATTGGATACATTAAGCTTAAAAGGTATCAATGCCATTGTTGTTTGCACCTCTCGAGCAACCTGTCAGGCTGTCCAGTCTGCCTTTCGATTTCCCTCACAGATTTTGGAGTTTCCTGATTGCTGTGCTTTGCAGTGTATGATTGCCACTTGTTCAGGTTTTTGTACTGCTTTTATCAATTGCAGGACTGCATCCTGATGTTTAATGTGCATGCCTGAGAAGGACAATAGTCCTCTTTCTTTCCACAGTGCTCCGTGTACATGCACCACTCCAAAAGCATATTTTGAGTCAGTCCAGATATTTACCTTTTTCCCTTCACTTAATTCTAGTGCCCTGGTAAAGCAACCAGTTCTGCCTTCTGGCAGATGTATTTGGTGGTAATGCCTTTGCCTCCACTGCTGTACTGACTGTTGTTACCGCATACCCAGCGTATCTGGTTCCGTTTTCCACGAAGCTGCTCCATCTGTAAACAGCTCCCACTCTGGCTGCTCTAGTGGGACGTCTTTCAGGTCTTCTCTTGCTGAGTAGGTGTACTCTATTACCTCCACACAGTCATGCTCTAATGGGCCTTCTTCAGTTGTGGTACCTGGGAACAAAGCTGGATTCAAAAGGTTAGTTGTTTTTAATGTGACATCATCCTGCTCAGTCAGGACTACCTGGAATTTCATCATCCTGCTTGGGGATAGCCAATGCCCCCCTTCTGCTCTAAGACAGTGGTTACCATGTGTGGTACATTGACATCTATGTGCCTTCCCATCGTGAGCTTCCTGGCTTCTTGTATCAGCATCACAGTGGCTGCGACTGCCCGCAGACATGGAGGCCACCCGGCACTTATGCTGTCAAGTTGTTTGGAAAAGTAGCCCACCGGCCTTTTCCAGCTTCCCAGACCTTGGGTCAGGACTCCTAGTGCTAGGTGCAGCCTTTCATGGACAAACAGCTGAAAATCTTTAGACAGATCAGGTAACCCTAATGCTGGAGCAGTTGTCAGTGCTTCCTTTAATTTTAGGAAGGCTTCTTTCTGTGGCTTGCCCCAGGTGAATGGCTGCATCTTCTGAGCTTCACACAGGGTTTCGCAATCAGTCCATAGTCCATGATCCACAGGCGACACCATCCTGCCATCCCGAGGAAGACTCGCAGCTCATGTAGATTCTGGGGCTCTGGAACAGCACAAATAGCTTGGATACGGTTAGTGCCTAGTTTTCGTTGCCCTTGTGAAATTTCACATCCCAGGTAGATCACAGTCTGTTGGGCAATTTGTGCCTTTCCTCTGGGTACTTTATAACCTCCCATTCCCAGTGAATTAAAAATCTCAATGGGTTACCTTTATACAGGTTGCTTTTCTTCTGTAGCTATCAGTATATCATCAACATACTGCAACAACAGGTATTGGTCTCTTGGTACTTGCCCACTCTCGGTCCAAATCTCCAGCTCCTTTGCCAGTTGGTTTCCGAATAGGGTCGGCGAGTTCTTATATCGTGTCCCAGGTGAGTTGGGTCTTTCTCCATTCCTGGGTTTTCCCCACTCACAGGCAAACAGTTTCCTACTTTCTTTGTCAAGGGGGATGCAGAAAAAGGCATCTTTTAAATCAGTTACCTAAACCACTTATATATCTCCTTTACGGATGTTAGCAATGTGTAGGATTTGTTACCACTGAATAAATGTCCTTTGTTATTTTATTTATTGCTCTCAAATCCTGCACTAATCTATATTCACCATTTGGCTTCTTTATGGAAATATTGGTGTATTAAATTCTGATTCACATTCTTCTAGAATTCGGTATTTCAAGAACTTATCAATAATCTTTACTATCACTTGCCATGCTTCTGGTTTTATGGAAACTGTTTGACTTGTAGAGGCCCTCGCCCCTTCTTTTAACTCTACATGCTCTGGTTTGTGCCAATTTAGATTTCCCTGGTATATCTGTCTCCATACAGAGGGAATCACTGCATCTCCTACCTCCCTAGGAGAGAGGGAACAGGTTTTTCTTTGATCATTAAAATCTGTCCCATCTTTGATTCAGATATTTTCATTATAAGCTCCTCATTTTCAAAGGTTATTACCGCATCAAGTTTCGCTAGCAAATCTCTCTCTAAAAAGCGGAATTGGACACTCAGGTACGTATAGGAATTTGTGTGTTATAACTTTGTTCCCAAAACACAAATCTAGGGGTTGCAAGAATGGCCGTTTTTCCTCTTTCCCTGTAGCGCCGACTATTGTTGTTTCCTTGTCCCCAATTTGTCCCTTGCAAATCATTCAATACGCGAGTAAGTAGCTCCTGTATCTATTAGAAATTTGACCTCTTTATGTCCTAATTGTATATTTATAAGAGGTTCCTTAACTTGTTCTACTGCTCTATGTCTAGTCAGCTGGTATACTCCCCCAAAACCATCCCCTTGGTAACCTGCTGGCACTGATTGCCCTGGTGAAACTGTTGTTCAAGTCAGGACATTGTCTCTTCCTGCTGACTTCATATAGTTTAGACCAATTTATAGTTTTGGGCACAGCATTCTGAACTCCTATTTGGATCCACTCTTGATATTTCCGTAGTCTCCCCATCGCAAAATAAATTAGGGTCCCAATTTGGATCCTCAATTGGGAAATTCTCATCTCAATTCCCTGTTACGAGTCTGTTTCTGATATCCTCTCTTACCCTTTCTTTGCTGCCTTAAGTACCATCTCTTTCTCAGTAGAATCCATCAAAGTATCTAATATTAATATATTAGATATATTAATATACTATATATAATTATATACATATATATATATAAATCAATATTTAATATATTAATATACATATTATTG
This sequence comes from Molothrus ater, assembly GCF_012460135.2. Classification (NCBI taxonomy): domain Eukaryota; kingdom Metazoa; phylum Chordata; class Aves; order Passeriformes; family Icteridae; genus Molothrus; species Molothrus ater. Next base: position 579 of record NW_023416572.1, on the reverse strand, counting down.
TATGTCATCCCAGTCAGGATTTTGAGTTTTTAAATAACCATTTTAATACGCATGCCATTTTATCAGGATTTTCTCTATGAATTCTGGCTGATTGTTTCCAAATAACTAAATCTGCAGGAGAGAAAGGCACTTTTATAAATACTGGCCCTTCCACTCCTACACTTTGTCACAAGGGGGCAATTACAGTCCTTTTTGTCTGCTATGTCTTTTCTATCCATAACTGGGGCAAGGTTAGACCGACTCCTGGTTCTGTGGGCTACCCCATCGTTGATTCTCTCTCTCTCCTTCTGCCACAGTTAGGTTTTGCTCATCTTCCGAGGAAGAGGGATCAGGTGACGATGGGAGAGGAGAATAAAGAGGGAAGGGTGTACTAGACGAGACAGGTTCAGGACTAGGTGGGTTAAGGGCAGGCAGTGGGATAGGGACAGATGGAACAGGTGGGGTAGGGTTAGGTTTCTCTTGTTCCTATTGGAGCTACCTGTAAATCAATATCTGTATAATTTCCCTACTCAGGCTTTCTTTCAACGCCAAGTTTTCTAAACCACGTTCCTCACAAACCCACACTTATTGCTTGCAGAT